>NW_023994355.1:192500-360000 GCF_015586225.1 Lucilia sericata | reverse complement strand
AACAAAATAGACATACATATCTGAAATACGTTAAGATTCATTATGACGCATGTTTTAAACTACTGAGTTCAAAAAAACCTGAATTTTAGATTATGTCAGTCTTATAGTAAATAAACGATATAAATAATATGCTCTCAAATATCAAATATATTTTCCCAATATTCACCTAAACTAGTTACACCAACATTGTGCTTAGACAACTAACAATGCACTCATTTTAAATTGCCTCAAATTAACTTTTATTTTTTGCCCTAACCCCTCCTTTCTTCTACTACGTGTTTTGTTTTAAGTTTGAAAATTTTATCATCCTTGTGTTAAAATGACAAAATTAATTTCAATTCCAATTTCAAAAATAATTAGTATTGATTTTAGTTTTAGATCAAATTATTTTATTTAGCAGCAACAGAACATGGCACAAAGAATGAAAATATGCCGCTTGCAACCAAACAGCCGCACTGAAATCAACGTAAACCGGAGCTAACGCAACAACTTAATAAACGATGTTTATCATTAAATAATCCATGGATTATAAACGTACTACATACTCTCATGCTTCAAACACTATTGCTGTTGAGCTCTTGGGTACCTTGTCGAAGCCTATAATTTTCTTTCTTGGAATATTGGTTGCAGAAGAGTAGTATTTATAATTTCGTTAGTGTTGTTGTTGTTGTTTTGCTACATCATAATTTTGCATTGCTATAAGAAGAAATAAATATTATTAAAATTACTCGTACACATTTTCATACAAAACAGCATCTCATTACAACAGTTGAGCTTGAAAAAGGCACGGCAAAAAAAAAAACAAAAATAAAAAAAACTTTATCAACAGTAACTTTATCATAATTTTTTGTTGTTTTTTTTTTGTTACATGTAAAATAGTAGAATGAATGAGAGAAAAATAAAATTACAGCTTCTTTATGGCAACAACGCGGCATGTTTTTGCAATTGGTTAGAGATATTTGAAGGAATGAAATCGTATGAATTGTTTTTGTCATTGTCTAGTCATAGTCTAGTCATAGTCTAGTCATAGTCTAGTCATAGTCTAGTCATAGTCTAGTCATAGTCTAGTCATAGTCTAGTCATAGTCTAGTCATAGTCTAGTCATAGTCTAGTCATAGTCTAGTCATAGTCTAGTCATAGTCTAGTCATAGTCTAGTCATAGTCTAGTCTAGTCATAGTCCTAGTCATAGTCTAGTCATAGTCTAGTCATAGTCTAGTCAAGTAATAGTCTAGTCATAGTCTAGTCATAGTCTAGTCATAGTCTAGTCATAGTCTAGTCATAGTCTAGTCATAGTCTAGTCATAGTCTAGTCATAGTCTAGTCATAGTCTAGTCATAGTCTAGTCATAGTCTAGTCATAGTCTAGTCATAGTCTAGTCATAGTCTAGTCATAGTCTAGTCATAGTCTAGTCATAGTCTAGTCATAGTCTAGTCATAGTCTAGTCATAGTCTAGTCATAGTTCTAGTCATAGTCTAGTCATAGTCTAGTCATAGTCTAGTCATAGTCTAGTATAGTCTAGTCATAGTCTAGTCATAGTCTAGTCATAGTCTAGTCCTAGTCTAGTCATAGTCTAGTTCATAGTCTAGTCATAGTCTAGTCATAGTCTAGTCATAGTCTAGTCATAGTCTAGTCATAGTCTAGTCATAGTCTAGTCAATAGTAGTCTAGTCATAGTCTAGTCATAGTCTAGTCATAGTCTAGTCATAGTCTAGTCTAGTAGTCTAGTCATAGTCTAATCATAGTATAAAATCATTCAACGCATTTGGGTAACTGCCTCTAACCTAGCTTTTAGGGAGATGGATATATTTTCCACCCTTCATACAGTATTTTTACATTTTGTGGAATTGTTCAACACGGCTACAGCAAAAAAATAATATAAAATTAAAAAAACCAACATGAACCAAGTTATAAAGATGAAAAAGCAAAAAAGCACATAAATGAGATAACAGTAAAAACTGGATGAAAATTATTTTAATGGTAAGGCATGTGGTAGTGTTATACAACAAGAACAACAATAACACCAGTTACAAAAACAAAAAGAAAATATTAAAAGGAACTATAGAA
Source organism: Lucilia sericata (assembly GCF_015586225.1). NCBI lineage: Eukaryota > Metazoa > Arthropoda > Insecta > Diptera > Calliphoridae > Lucilia > Lucilia sericata. Next base: position 357,937 of record NW_023994355.1, on the reverse strand, counting down.
AAAGTGAGACTAAGGAAGGCTGCATAGAGTTATCCGTAGAGCCAATGAACCTGGGGTTTCCTCACTCCCATTCAACTTGATATTAAACTAACGGTATCTAACTTATATAAAAGCAAAATGAGGTAGAGCTGTGTGTGAATGAGTGACAAAATTTTTTCTGTCAGTTTCATAAATAGTATGTAGATGTATGTATTTTGACAACAAAACTTTAACAGCAGCACAAACAGTCTTCCAAACATCCTTGATTCAATGACAAACAACGCAAAAGAAAAAAAAAAAACAAATACACAACTCTAACGCGCTTTATGATTTTAGTGAAAATTATGAAACAACCAACGAAACGACTATTTTGTATGAATAAAACACACAAAATAAAAATCCAATAAAAACTGAAATAATCTTGAAAATTATTAAAGTTAACAAGTCAAAGAATGCAGAGATTGTGTGGAGGGATTGTAGTGATTTTTATATTATTTCTTAGTTCTTTTTATTTGTTGTTGGGGATTTAATTTTTTTAATTAAAATTCAACTTTAGTCATCACCGCCACTAAAATGTTATTATATTAATAATGTCCTGCAGATTGTTGCAATATTTACGTTTTTTTCTTTTTGTAAATTTTTGGGAGAGTTTCTATGACAGCCAATATACAAATAAATTCTTCAGCTTAATAGCTTTTATCCTTGTGTTCGCGTGTGTGTGTGTTAGTAAGTCAATTTTTCGTATATGTGAAAAAAACGAATTTTCATAAAAATTTTTAATAACCAAATGCTCTATATTTTTCATTTTTATTGAGGTAAATGGATTATTGCAGAAACTAACGCTAATACTTATTAGGGGTATTCTGGTGTGGGAGCCATAAAGATTGTTATGTTATTTTTTTGCAGAGATTTCAGTTAGGACAATTATTTAATAATGTTTATTAAAAGGAACGAAATTTATGCAGGATTAATATTAAAATTAGTTCAAGTTCAAAATGTTAGAATAAAAAAAAGTAAATATTTAAGCATAAAAATAGAAATTTTCTTACCGAAGTGCGGGATAAACACATGCCATTTATTCATCATTCCATTGTGTTATTTGGGATGTCTGAAATTACAAGAATTGTAGAAGATTTTCAATACGTTATTTAAAAAAATTTTAGTTATCAAGTCATAGTCAAGTCATAGTCAAGTCATAGTCAAGTCATAGTCAAGTCATAGTCAAGTCATAGTCAATTCATAGTCAAGTCATAGTCAAGTCATAGTCAAGTCATAGTCAAGTCATAGTCAAGTCATAGTCAAGTCATAGTCAAGTCATAGTCAAGTCATAGTCAAGTCATAGTCAAGTCATAGTCAAGTCATAGTCAAGTCATAGTCAAGTCATAGTCAAGTCATAGTCATAGTCAAGTCATAGTCAAGTCATAGTCAAGTCATAGTCAAGTCATAGTCAAGTCATAGTCAGTCTATAGTCTAGTCTATAGTCTAGTCTATAGTCTAGTCTATAGTCTAGTCTATAGTCTAGTCTATAGTCTAGTCTATAGTCTAGTCTATAGTCTAGTCTATAGTCTAGTCTATAGTCTAGTCTATAGTCTAGTCTATAGTCTAGTCTATAGTCTAGTCTATAGTCTAGTCTATAGTCTAGTCTATAGTCTAGTCTATAGTCTAGTATAGTCTAGTCTATAGTCTAGTCTATAGTCTAGTCTATAGTCTAGTCTATAGTCTAGTCTATAGTCTAGTCTATAGTCTAGTCTATAGTCTAGTCTATAGTCTAGTCTATAGTCTAGTCTATAGTCTAGTCTATAGTCTAGTCTATAGTCTAGTCTATAGTCTAGTCTATAGTCTAGTCTATAGTCTAGTCTATAGTCTAGTCTATAGTCTAGTCTATAGTCTAGTCTAGTAGTCTAGTCTATAGTCTAGTCTATAGTCTAGTCTATAGTCTAGTCTATAGTCTAGTCTAGTCTAGTCTCTAGTCTATAGTCTAGTCTATAGTCTAGTCTATAGTCTAGTCTATAGTCTAGTCTATAGTCTAGTCTATAGTCTAGTCTATAGTCTAGTCTATAGTCTAGTCTATAGTCTAGTCTATAGTCTAGTCTATAGTCTAGTCTATAGTCTAGTCTATAGTCTAGTCTATAGTCTAGTCTATAGTCTAGTCTATAGTCTAGTCATAGTCTAGTCTATAGTCTAGTCTATAGTCTAGTCTATAGTCTAGTCTATAGTCTAGTCTATAGTCTAGTCTATAGTCTAGTCTATAGTCTAGTCTATAGTCCTAGTCTATAGTCTAGTCTATAGTCTAGTCTATAGTCTAGTCCTATAGTCCTAGTCTATAGTCTAGTCTATAGTCTAGTCTATAGTCTAGTCTATAGTCCTAGTCTATAGTCTAGTCTAGAGTCTAGTCCTATAGTCTAGTCTATAGTCTAGTCTATAGTCTAGTCTATAGTCTAGTCTATAGTCTAGTCTATAGTCTAGTCTATAGTCTAGTCTATAGTCTAGTCCGATAGTCTAGTCTATAGTCTAGTCTATAGTCTAGTCTATAGTCTAGTCTAGTCTATAGGCTAGTCTCTAGTCTAGTCTATAGTCTAGTCTATAGTCTATAGTCTATAGTCTAGTCTATTAGTCAAGTCTAGTCTATAATCTAGTCTATAATCTAGTCTATATCTAGTCATAGTCTAGTCTAGTCTAGTCTATAGTCTAGTCTATAGTCTAGTCTATAGTCTAGTCTATAGTCTAGTCTAGTCTAGCTTAGTCTAGTTTAGTCTAGTCTAGTCTAGTCTAGTCTAGTCTAGTTCTAGTCTAGTCTAGTCTAGTCTAGTTCTAGTCTAGTCTATAGTCTAGATTCTAGTCTAGCGGAAAATTAGTTTAGTACTTTAAAATATTAAAAAGTACTTTTTTTGTTTAAAAGTTATAACTATTTCAAAATTAATATTTTCTATTCCTGCTCTGTCGCATGATTTTCGAGATACGAAATTTTTTTTAAAATATTTACTATTAAAACCTATTTTTCTTACATGTTTCGCTTATCAAATGAAAACCTTCAATGTTAATTTCCTTAAGCAATAAAAAACCAAAATTGTCTAATCTAAAACACCTTCATCAGTGCTGCGCGAATGTTGCTATATGTGATTACTGTTCTTTTTTTTCATTTTCTCAAATACATATTATTTCTCTATTTATTGATGTGCTTCGCCGTTCTATGGTTAAATCATTGATGACGTTAATATTGGATTTCGTGTAAAAAGTTTATAGGAGTGTTCAAGGTACAATTCATTGTCAGTATTTTTTAAAATCGTAGCAAAATGAATGAAAAAATAGAAGCGATAGAGATATAGAAGGATACAATCATCGTTATATATGGGTTGGAGCTGGGTGTTGGGTTCGTTAGCTTGTTTTGCTAGCACACATTAAAGTAGTTAATAATAAAGGTGGCAGAAGGAGAATTTGGTGGCAGGTCAAGCAGTTAACTACCTTTGTATATGTGTATGGGAAGGTTTTGTAGATATAGATAGATATAGAGTGTGTAAAATATGCACATAACAACTGTAACTACCGACCATTGGTTGTATGTATTTTTAAAATGACCTCGAAATCGATTGCAAACACTAAGAATTTTTACAAAAACAAAATGTGGAAATTCAGTAAAAAACACATTGAGTCAATGAGTGAATAGGCGAATGAACGTACGATAGAATGAATGAATGACTGGATGGACGGATGGTGTGTTCAAGCGTTTGTTACAATTCCCTACGGCAACTGATAATTTTAAACCAATTTGAACGTATAAGTAAAAAACAGACAACATGTGTGTTTTGTGCGAATGTAAGAAACTTAAAGGATATAAATCAATTAGAAACTTTTACATTTATTTAGAATATTTCTCGAGGCTTAGTTTTTTCATGTTGTCATTCCTTTAAATATATTTTTTGTTGTGATTTTTTGTTTAAAATTTAAATACACAAACCTCTACCATTTACTGGCCATCGGAGAGGACCCTTTGTGGCGATTTAGCAGTGTTAACACTAAGTTTTTGTTGCCAACTAGTATTTATGTTTTAATCTTTTTCTTACTTTTCACTATTTTGTTTTTATACGTTAAAACTTTATTGGCTAAAGTGGCTTTTTAGGACAAGAAAAATATTTAGTTAAAAAATGTTTAACAAAAACTATTTTATTAATGTCAACGCGAAGTTTTATTTGTACTTAAGTGCATTAAAAGAGGTATATTTGTTTATTATAAAGAAACATTTCTAAAGACTTTAAAATATAGAAAATTTAAAATGTTTTCTTTAAATATTTGATTTACTATTGTAAGTATGCAGTCCTTGAATGTTTTGTTTTACATCTAAAAAACTGATAAAATGATTACCACTACTTGATTTGTTAATGATTTGTAAAGGTGTGTTGTGATGGTCATTAGTCTGTTTAAGATATTGATTTGCATATTGTGAAAATAGTATGGTCATAGTCTAGGTATAGTGTACTCATAGTCTAGTCAAAGTCTAGTCAAAGTCTAGTCATAGTCTAGTCATAATCTAGTCATAGTCTAGACATAGTCTAGTCATAGTAGAGTCATAGTCTAGTCATAGTCTAGTCATAGTCTAGTCATAGTCTAGTCATAGTCTAGTCATAGTCTAGTCATAGTCTAGTCATAGTCTAGTCATAGTCTAGTCATAGTCTAGTCATAGTCTAGTCATAGTCTAGTCATAGTCTAGTCATAGTCTAGTCATAGTCTAGTCATAGTCTAGTCATAGTCTAGTCATAGTCTAGTCATAGTCTAGTCATAGTCTAGTCATAGTCTAGTCATAGTCTAGTCATAGTCTAGTCAGTCTAGTCATAGTCTAGTCATAGTCTAGTCATAGTCTAGTCATAGTCTAGTCATAGTCTAGTCATAGTCTAGTCATAGTCTAGTCATAGTCTAGTCATAGTCTAGTCATAGTCTAGTCATAGTCTAGTCATGTCTAGTCTAGTCTAGTCATAGTCTAGTCATAGTCTAGTCATAGTCTAGTCATAGTCTAGTCATAGTCTAGTCATAGTTAGTCATAGTCTAGTCATAGTCTAGTCATAGTCTAGTCATAGTCTAGTCATAGTCTAGTCATAGTCTAGTCATAGTCTAGTCATAGTCTAGTCATAGTCTAGTCATAGTCTAGTCATAGTCTAGTCATAGTCTAGTCATAGTCTAGTCATAGTCTAGTCATAGTCTAGTCATAGTCTAGTCATAGTCTAGTCATAGTCTAGTCATAGTCTAGCATAGTCTAGTCATAGTCTAGTCATAGTCTAGTCATAGTCTAGTCATAGTCTAGTCATAGTCTAGTCATAGTCTAGTCATAGTCTAGTCATAGTCTAGTCATAGTCTAGTCATATAGTCTAGTCATAGTCTAGTCTAGTCTAGTCATAGTCTAGTCATAGTCTAGTCATAGTCTAGTCATAGTCTAGTCATAGTCTAGTCATAGTCTAGTCATAGTCTAGTCATAGTCTAGTCATAGTCTAGTCATAGTCTAGTCATAGTCTAGTCATAGTCTAGTCATAGTCTAGTCATAGTCTAGTCTAGTATAGTCTAGTCATAGTCTAGTCATAGTCTAGTCATAGTCTAGTCATAGTCTAGTCATAGTCTAGTCATAGTCTAGTCATAGTCTAGTCTAGTCTAGTCATAGTCTAGTCATAGTCTAGTCATAGTCTAGTCTAGTAGTATAGTCTAGTCATAGTCTAGTCATAGTCTAGTCATAGTCAGTCATAATCAATTTTTTTGTCATTTGTAATGTAGTATCTAATATATTTTTTTTATATAAATGCTGTATTTTCTTAACAATTTTTCAATTAATTAAAACTAATTTTATATTGCCCTCGTATTCTCCTGAACATCCATCTGCATGCTCAAGCCATTATCTCAACTTATTACCTTCACTCATGTTTTTGTAATGTCCTTATTTTACATTAAGCTTTTCTAACATTCAGAGTTCTCTTTTAATCCTTTCTACACTACAATGTTTTCTTATGAATCACTCATCGTGCTAAAGATTCTAATATTTATGTATGTGTGTCTTGAGGGTGTGACTGTTTAAGGATTCAGGTGCATACTGATATATAGAAAGTTTATGAGTTTATGTGTTTGTATATGTAGCTGGGTGTCATAATCCTATTGGCGAATACATTCATCTGACACTTAACTTTAGCTAATCAACAACATCATCATCAACAACATTATAATTCCTCTTAATTATTTTATAAATATAAATGAACATTCAACATTAAGATCTACAGCTATTTATTATAGTGATATATGGTTGTAGGAGTTTTATATTATTTTTGTCCGGATTGTGTGGAATGTGAGGTACAAAATGTGTTAGTTGGAAAAGTGGTCTTTGAAAATTGCTCAAAATTTTGAAAGTACCATAATTTTCTGAAATTTGCATATACAGTTTACCTAAATTTTATTCACACACTGAGTATATGAATATTTAAAAGGAATGTTAATTCAACAACAATTTTCATCTTAAACATACATATATACATACATTGTTGAACAAATTCTGTAGAATTTATAAATTCATAGAAGTATTAGAAGAGTACTCTGTTTTATTCTTTCCTCTAACGTTACCATACATCTTTTATATTCATAATTTATTTTTATTTAAACACACTCGTAGTTATATAAAATTAAATATGTTTGTACGAGTGTGTGTTGTGTTAAGTCCTGCACTTCTTTATTTTTAAATATGCTACTAGCTATAGAATAGACATAGACTAGACTATGACTAGACTATAGATAGACTATAGACTAGACTAGACTAGACTATATAGACTAGACTATAGACTAGATATAGACTAGACTATAGACTAGACATAGACTAGACTATAGACTAGACTATAGACTAGACTATATACTAGACTATAGACTAGACTATAGACTATAGACTAGACTATAGACTAGACTATAGACTAGACTATAGACTAGACTATAGACTAGACTATAGACAGACTATAGACTAGACTATAGACTAGACTATAGACTAGACTATAGATAGACTATAGACTAGACTATAGACTAGGCTATAGACTAGACTATAGACTAGACTATAGACTAGACTATAGACTAGACTATAGACTAGACTATAGACTAGACTATAGACTAGACTATAGACTAGACTATAGACTAGACTATAGACTAGACTATAGACTAGACTATAGACTAGACTATAGACTAGACTATAGACTAACTCTAGACTAGATAGACTAGACTATAGACATACTAGACTAGACTATAGACTAGACTATAGACTAGACTATAGACTATAGACTAGACTATAGACTAGACTAGACTAGACTATAGACTAGACTATAGACTAGACTATAGATAGACTATAGATAGACTATAGACTAGACTATAGACTAGACTATAGACTAGACTATAGACTAGACTATAGACTAGACTATAGACTATAGACAGACTATAGACTAGACTATAGACTAGACTATAGACTAGACTATAGACTAGACTATAGACTAGACTATAGACTAGACTTCTAGCTAGATAGACTATAGACTATAGACTAGACTATAGACTAGACATAGACTAGACTATAGACTAGACTATAGACTAGACTATAGACTAGACTATAGACTAGACTATAGACTAGACTATAGACTAGACTATAGACTAGACTATAGACTAGACTATAGACTAACTATAGACTAGACTATAGACTAGACTATAGACTAGACTATAGACTAGACTATAGACTAGACTATAGACTAGACTATAGACTAGACTATAGACTAGACTATAGACTAGACTATAGACTAGACTATAGACTAGACTATAGACTAGACTATAGACTAGACTATAGACTAGACTATAGACTAGACTATAGACTAGACTATAGACTAGACTATTAGACTAGACTATAGACTAGACTATAGACTAGACTTAGACTAGACTATAGACTAGACTAGAGACTAGACTATAGACTAGACTATAGACTAGGACTATAGACTAGACTATAGACTAGACTATAGACTAGACGATAGGACTAGACTATAGGACTAGACTATAGACTAGACTATAGACTAGACTATAGACTAGACTATAGACTAGACTATAGACTAGACTATAGACTAGACTAGACTATAGATACTATAGACTAGACTATAGACTAGGACTATAGACTAGACTATAGACTAGACTATAGGTACTAGGACTATAGACTCGACTATAGACTAGACTTATAGACTAGACTATAGGACTAGACTATACTAGACTAGACATAGATAGACTAGACTAGGACTATAGACTAGAACTATAGGACTAGACTATAGACAGACTATACGACTAGGACTATAGACTAGACTATAGACTAGACTATTAGACTAGACTATAGACTAGACTATAGACTAGACTATAGACTAGACTATAGACTAGACTATAAGACTAAGACTATAGGACTAGACTATAGACTAGATCTAGATAGGACGATAGATAATATAGACTAGACTATAGACTAGACTATAGACTAGACTATAGGACTAGGACTATTAGACTAGACCTATTAGACTAGGACTATAGACTAGCCTATAGACTAGACTTATAGACTTAGACCTATAGACTTAGACTATAGACTAGAGACTTCTAGACTAGACTATAGACTAGACTATAGACTAGACTATAGACTAGGACTATAGACTTAGGATCTTATTAGAATAGACTATAGACTAGTACTTATAGGACTAGACTATAGACTAGAACTATAGACTAGAACTATAGATAGACTATAGACTAGACATTAGACTAGACTATAGACTAGACTATAGACTAGACTATAGACTAGACTATAGACTAGACTATAGACTAGACTATAGACTAGACTATAGACTAGACTATAGACTAGACTATAGACTAGACTATAGACTAGACTATAGACTAGACTATAGACTAGACTATAGACTAGACTATAGACTAGACTATAGACTAGACTATAGACTAGACTATAGACTAGACTATAGACTAGACTATGACTAGACTATAGACTAGACTATAGACTAGACTATAGACTAGACTATAGACTAGACTATAGACTAGACTATAGACTAGACTATAGACTAGACTATAGACTAGACTATAGACTAGACTATAGACTAGACTATAGACTAGACTATAGACTAGACTATAGACTAGACTATAGACTAGACTATAGACTAGACTATAGACTAGACTATAGACTAGACTATAGACTGGACTATAGACTAGACTATAGACTAGACTATAGACTGGACTATAGACTAAACTATAGACTAGACTATAGACTAGACTATAGACTAGACTAGAAATTGTCACCTTTAAAACTGCAGGTTTTATTCCTGCATGTATTCGTATATAATATATTTGACAATGTCTGCGGATGATGTGTGGCTTTGCAACTTGGTTTAACTTTGTGATATTAAACAAGGAAATCCTTTTTTGTCTAGATACTCTTCTCTATTTTGTTTATGAACATTTGAATCCAAGGGTTTGGTTGTGTATAGTTTTATATGTATATGGAACTTTTGTGTCTCTGTTTCTAATAAAAAGGACAGAGAAAAATCATACTAAAATTTAGATTCAGTTAAACAGTTTACAAAAGCAGAAGAATCCAAAATTATTTTAAAAATAGATAATAATTTGAGAAAAACTTTCAATTGTTGGTGTAATCCTTTAAGGATTTTAGACTTATAAAATGCATAGCTAGATCGTTTTTTAGTTGTACAAAAGTCCAGGGTACATAAACTTCCGGAACTGCGATATCTTACAAAAGAAATAACAGAATAATTAAAAATTTAATTTAATTGTTCTCCTTCCTTAGTCTATTTCATGGTAGTAGCGTATCGTTTGCTCCTCTTGTATCATTTACAGTGGAGTTTCTCCAACCAAAACAACAAAAAAGGCAAATACAACATAAATTGTACTCGTACGTATGAATGCATGAATTTATTTAATGCCGCTACACAATAAGATTCAATTGAAAACTAAACAAAAAATGGGGGGATAAAAAAGAGTTGCCACAAGATAAGTAAATCATTTGACATAAAAGTGAACTCGAAACAAATGAACAACAATAAACAAATAAAACAACAAAATTGAAAAAGAAAAAGTATGTACAATTTATAGTATTTTGTTCTTTTGTTATATAGCGTATGCAAAGAGATAGATTGTTATAGACGACCCATATATTAAATGGTCTATTGTTATATTAAACGATTGGGGGCGATAGAAAATTTATAGGAGAGACTTTTAACTAACTAATTTAATGTATGCAAAGATCAAAATTAATGATCAAAAATAATTACTTGAAGATAAATACAGAATAGTAATTCTGGTTCATCTCTTTCTAAAATATAGTTCTCAAGGCATTTTATTTTCAAATTACTTTAGAAAATTCATTCGCTTTGGAATCTTGTCTATTAATGGGTTAATTTTCAATTAGAATTAACAATTGTTAATACACATATAATTACCTCCGTATTCATATATGCCTAATAGATTCATTTATGGTTTATTATAGTAATGTTGTATGGAAAAAGTGCTCAACAAATCTCAAATAGTCGATTAGTATCTTTATGAATACGAAGGTAAATATTTATTTAATTTATATACAAAATATAATGTATAATGTGATATATATCTATTTGTCATTTCTTAATTGAAATGAATATGTCTTTATTAAATTAATATTATTTCATACTCAGTTAATTATAATTAATCATTAAATGACAAATAAATCTATTATGTTCCCCTAATTGTGGGCAATTTAAAGTTTTATTACATTGGAAAATAAAGATTTAAAAACAAGTGGGTTCGATACTTTAGCGGGTGACTGAGCCATCGATAAACGATAGATAGAAAACAAGAAAAATATTATTATGAAGGGGAGAGAGAAGGGTATAAGATCTCCCTTTCGTTTAATCTTTTGCTACCACAATCATCGTCTGATGATGCAAAAGAAAACCTAGAAAGGAAAATTAATGAGCTATAGGAATTCTCCTCGGTATATAAGACAAGTCAATATTCACATGTGGTCAACTAGTCACAGTATACTATCCCATATACAAGTCGATAGACTAGTCCATAATTAAGTCAATAGACTAAAACATACAATAATCATTCGAATAGACCATAGGCTAGTCAATAGACTAGTTCATAGGCTACTCCGTAGACTAGTCCATTATAATAAACATAGCAATAAACTACTCCATGAGCTAGTCAATAGACAAGTTAATAGAATAGTCCATAAGCTAGTCTATTAAACTAGTCCATAGCTTAGTCAATAGTCAAGTACATAGACTAGTTCATAGTCTAGTCAAAAGATTAGTTCATAGGCTAGTCCACAGGCTATTCTATAGTCCGTAGTCAGAAGGCTAGTCTACAAGCTAGTCAGTAGGCTAGTCAGAAGGCTAGTCCACAAGGCTAGTCAATAGACTAGTCCGTAGGATAGTCAATATAATGGTTCATAGGACAGCCTATAATAGCTATTCGAAAGAGTAGCATCTAGACTAGTCAATAGACTTGACCATAAGCTAGTCAATAACAAGTGAATGGGCTTGTTAGTAGACTAGTCCAAAAGATAGGCAATAGACTAGTCCATAGGCTACTCAATAAACCTAGACCATACGCTATTCTAAAGACTAGTCCACATGCTAGTCAATAGACTAGTCCATAGGCTAGACAATAGACAATTCCATAGTAAATATACTAGACCATAGGATATTCAGTAGATTAGTCCGTTGGCTAGAGAGTAGACCAGTCCAAAGCTTTATCCATAGGTTGGTCAATAAGCTAGTCTAAAGCCTAGTTAATAGACTAGTCCAAAGTTAAGTCAATAGGCTAGTCGGTAGACCCCTCCATAGCCTAGTCAATAGGTTGTAATCAGAGTAGTCCACAGACCAGTCAATAGACTAGTCCATAGTGTAGTCTATAGACTAGACCATAGGGTAGGCAATAGAATTGTCCATCAGATAGTCTATAAACTAGTCTATAGGCTAGTCAATTGACTAGTCCAAAGGATAGACAATAGACATGTCCATAGTAAATATACTAGACCATAGGGTATTCAATAGACTATTCCATAGGCTAGTCAGTAGACCAGTTCATAGACTAGTCAGTAGACCAGTCCATAGGCTGGGCAATAGGCTAGTCTATAGCCTAGTCAATAGTCTAGTCCATATTCTAGTCAATAGGCTAGTCAGTAGACCCGTCCATAGGCTACTCAATAGGCTTGTAATCAGACTAGTCCATAGGCCAGTCATTAGACTAGTCCATAGCGTAGTCTATAGACTAGACCATAGGGTAGTCAATAGACTAGTCCATAAGATAGTTCATAGGCTAGTCCATAGGTTAGTCAATAGATTAGTTCATAGCCTGTTCAATAAAGTAAATGGACTAGTCAATAGACTACTAGTCCTTAGACCAAAAAATTTTCAAAAAGATTAGAAAATTGACTAATCTCTAAGAAAAGGCAAAATATACAACTATTGCACTCAAATTCATTACAGGATTGCAAAGCTGACTGCTTTTAAAAGTATTGTGAACATAAACATCAAATAAACCCACAAGTTATCCGGTGGTTACATTAAATTCATGTCTCCAAACTTTATGAATTTGACATCAAAATTACTATTTAAAAGCAACTATTTTAGATGCTTTACTTCCTTAAATTTAATAGTTTTAAGAATTTTAATTAATTATAGATTTAAAACAAACCTTTTTACAACATGTACTAGTGCAAATAGTAATAAAAAACATTATTTATACAGATACTAATTTTATATAACGGTACTGTTAGAAGACAAGATTAGATGTTTATGATCTACTCTTTTACTGGCTATAAAGTTATCTTTCGTGTAATTGTATTAGTCACATAGTAGAAATACATAAATATGTAAATACATATGCATATGTACATACATACATACAAATACATTTTAATACATATGTATGTAAGTACGTATGTACACAGAGAAAACAGTTTCGTTGTGATAACCGAATTTGTTGCCAATCGAATTTGGTCGGTTACGACAACTATCTTTATAATCGATTGCAATAGCCGAATGTTTCAATGCTTCATACCGAATAATTTTAATAGAATAACCGAAAATATTGGTTAATACAACTGCAAATTGTATTTTATAATTCGGTTGTAATAATCGAGTCATTCGGTAATTAAAAAATTATATATATTTTTGTTTATTTAACTTTATTTTAGCGAATACAGAAACATACAAATTTATTTAACATTTAAAAATATTTTTTTTTTTTTTTTTCGAAGGAATATCTCAATTTGCTCCAGCTGCAACGTCGTTCTGAAATATTGAGATTTTTCTAGAAAACAACATACATATAAATACATACACCAGTTCTTGTTTAATGGACAAAATACTTACTTTTAGGAATGATCACCAACTCTTTTGCAAACTTCATCTTGAAACTCGCTGAAAGAAAAAATAATTAGATTTGTGTGTTTCTTCAATAAGTAACAAACTTACCATTGTTTACACATGTTTCAAATTTATCCATTCCTTTGGATATATTTATGACAAATCAGTGGATATATTGTTTTCCTGGTTAATTTTAATGCAAATGTTCTTGGTTTTTATAATAAATGAGATATTTTTTTGTATATAGAAATTTATTTAGTTTTATTTTTTTGTAATTTGAAATTTATTTATATAAATATATAAACGTCAGAGGAAAACTACCGTTTTATCAGTTCTGAACACCGAATTTTTAGAAATTAACCGAATTTATTTATTACAGCGACCAATATTTGGTGCTAAGAAATTGTTTGTTGAGTTCTAGTTTGTTACTTCTACCGAATTTTGTAGATAGTTTACGCAATGTTACGATTCGATTGTGTTAATAAAATATATGATTGATTAGACTACAAATTGATTAAAATTACTTTCTTTCGATCTTAAATATAGAATAGTAGTTGCGGTCGCATTATTTTAATAATAACAATTAAATTTCTGCTGAAATTATGGAATATTTGTAATAGCAAATAATTTCCGACTAATCTTTTTTCTGTGTGTATATTAAATATTCTATTCATGTGTTGTATTTTAATGCGTTTACTCTAGTGTACACAGGACTTGGTAATCTTTTGTTTTGTTTGTTTTAGTTGTTAAAATTACACAGAGCTACAGATACATTTTTAGATTTTCTTTTTGTTGCTGCTTTTATTTTATTAGATATTTCTTTTTTGTTTTTGGGTTGATATTTAGGGGCTGGCCTGTTTGTGTGTGTGTGTGTGTATGTAAGCTTTTCTATTGTTTTAAGTTTGTTTGTTTGTTAGTTGTTCGTTCTTATTGTTGTTAATATTTCATAAATTGCAACAGTCAGCAAATTAATTTTTCATTTTAACTGTTAATTAACATTTTTGTGGCTCCGCAGAGAATTTTCTTTTACTTTAATATTTGTTGTTGTTGTCGTTGTTTTTGCTTTTATTTTTCTATCAAAATACATGTATCTCATTCTGTATATCTCTGCTGTTCACTAAATAGCTACCATGTACATTTTGGTATGTGTTGTGAAAGTGTGCTTTTTTTTTGGTGTGTAGCTAGAAAAATTTTAGAAATTGTACATTGTACATTTTGTTACATGAATATAATGAATGTTTTACATTTTCTTTGTATAGAGTATAATAACAAAAAGAGGTGAAAATTGTTATGAAATAACCTTGAAAATCTCATTCAATAAGGGAATTTTTTCATAAGTTCAGAGACAATTTTAAATTAAACACAGAAATTTGATTTAATAACAGGAGTAGTTTTAGTTAAAAAATGGAAATTTATTATAAAAATATATCGTGAAGGCAGTCTAATTAAACTTGTTAAATAGAGCTTACACTTCCTTTCGAAAGACTCTTTATAACAAGCAAGTCAAGGAAAATATGTCCAAAATTATATAACATGACCTGGCTTCTTGTTTTTAGATCTATCTTCAAAAATGTTGGTAGTATTATGATTTTGTCATTGAGTTTGTAACATATCGAAATATTGGCCAAATACCCACAAAAGAACCACCCTGTTGAAATCACGATTGCGCCTAAGCATAAGGCTGATGTCAGAGTGCCTGGTACAAGCGACGCGAAGCTTTGCGCTACAAACTTTTCCTTGTGTTTTCTCGCATCAAGCTTCGCTTTCACTCTGACATGCAGTGTTGCCAACTTAGCACTTTTAGTGCTAGATTTAGCACTTTTTAAACTCATTTAGCACCCAAAAATGTAATCTAGCACCTAGCACCTTTTTTAGCATTTTTCAAATGTTTTTTGGCACTTTTTTAGCACATTTTAGGATTTTTGTACATATTCTTGTATGCCAATTTTAATTGTTCTTCTGTAAAAATATGGTTAAAAATTTATTATTAATTAATTGTGTACAACAAAAAATGTATGTTTACTGGTTATCTGTAGAAATATCGGTTCGTATTTGATGAGCTTAAGTTACATTTTAAAAGGGCCACTTCCTATGGAAAATGGCACAAAGCTAAACTAAAACCTTATACATTTTTTGAATTGTAATATTCTTTACAAAGGATTTCATTTCACTTTTAATTAAAAATATCATTATAATTGTAAACTAAATTTCAAAAATATTCACAACCAAAAATTTTTGCGTTACGCATCAACAATCTCGTTTAATGGAACGTTTCTGGAACTAGTTCTTTAATCAATGATTTAAGTTCGAGTTTGCTATCCTCAGATATAGTTCTAGAGAAGTTTTAGAGAACATATACACCTTCTTTAGAACTAGATCTTTTTCCAGCGATTTATTATTCAAATTGTTGAGATTGAGATCAATTTTTGGAAACCGTCAATTATAATTAAATTTTCTTACAATGATTTCGAGATATTTTTCTACTGGTTTGAAGTAGTTGTTTTTAAAATCTGGACTAGTATCCCAATGTAAATATTTGTAACAATGGAAATATTGAAAGAAATTATTTCATCAGAACTTTTTAATCATAACATTTTTCGACAGAACTGTTTCGAGAATTAATGGCGATATTATTAGTTGCAATGTCGCAGTTCCAGAATCTGGTTGTTTACTTCCGATCTAAAAAATTCAAAAAAATGTATTGAATAAGCATTTCTAATTCTGTATTAAAATCATCCCGTAATAAGTGGATTTGGTACGTTTGCGTATTAATGTAAAAACATTATTTATGCAGTTAAAAAATACCAAAAAATAAAGCTATTTTAGAAAAATTCTAGGGGAACTATATTAAAAATCCTCTTTTTGGGATAAAGTAAGAATCGAAAAAATCTAAAACTAGTTATTATAAACATTTTGTTCTGTATTAAAATCATCCTATAATAAGTGGAGTTGGTCCATTTGCGTACTAAGCTAAAAATATTATTTATGTAGTTTATTTTAAAAATTTAAATATTTTACAATAAAAACCTTATTTTTGTTAGCACTTTTTCTATCAATTTTTTCTTTATTTTTAGCACTTTCTAGCATTTTTTTCAAAACAATCTAGCACTTTTTCGCAATTAGGTTTTGGCAACACTGCTGACATGACACATAGGAAAACACAAGGAAAGGTTTGTAGCGCAAAGCTTTGCATCGCTTGTAGCAGGCACTCTGACATAATATATCCCTTTATGGAGAAAATATCGATCCATAGGTATTCTGGATCTTCATTATATTATTAGAGGATAAAGTCATGTCCGTTCGTATGCCTGTTGAAAACACAATAGCGTCTAAGCGGAGGAGATAGAAAGGTAAATATGGATATGATTTTGTTATTGAAAATTGGTTCTCATTAGACCCTAGTCCTCAATAGCCCCCAATAGAAATACAATAAAATAATTACTTGTTAATAGGTACTCTCTCGAATGCTTAAGAGTTCGGTCCATATATATTCTGGGTTGTTATTATAAGAAGATCCAGCCATGTCTGTTAAAAAAAGATAGCTCCTAAGCAGGAGGAGATAGAAAGTATAATAGAATAGGTATTGAAAATCGGTCCTCATTAGGCCCTACAACTCATCATAGAATTTAGAGGAACGAAACAGTTATTTTTATTAAGAACTTGTCACTCTCTCGAATGCTAAAGAGTTCGTTACTAATTAACCCATAAAAGAACCCAATGCTTATATTAATATTGCTATAGGAAGACCAACTTTTGATGGTGGGTATATAAGATTCGGTATAGTCAAACATAACACTCTTATATGTCAGGCTTGAGTTTTTTTTCGGTTGTTTTCCTAATCACTGTAACGATGATAATGATAATAATGATGTTAACAATGCTGTCGTTATTCTTCTCTCCTTCTTCTGCTGTTGGCTGCCTTTATTGTTGGAGATGACGACAATGTTGATGGGCGGCATTGGAATAGTTGGTAGATGAGTGGGCTACAATCAGTGCGTTTCATGTTCCATAACCTAATGATGTTGATAATGATGACAACATTATCAACCAACCTAGCAAGGCAACATTGAAACAAACTGCCAACCAACCAGCCAAACAACAACAATTCTGCAAGGTAAATCTATATTCATGCATACATTTAAACGTAATGAGCAGCAAGGAAGAAAATTGTTATGTATGTACATACGTACATATATACAACACAAAAAGGACCTTCTTTATGTTTATTAAAAGCCAAAAAGCTAACACAATACAAACAAATATTAAATCACTCAACCATCCTTCTTCGTAGGTTTTTGTTTGTATTAAAGGTTTTAGGCTTTTTTGGGGTTTTGTGTTTTTTGTATATTTAAGGCACTCGTAGGGTTTTCTTTGGAAGACAAAGGTTTTGTATAGAATTTGTGACACATTCATCAGGCAAATTTCTATAGAAATTTGTTAAACTTAAAGAAAATATTTAAAAGAAAACTGAAATTTGAGATTTTTGCTAAATTTTCCTTGCTAGTTAAAATGGTTTTAAAAAGCCTGTAAAAGGAATTTACGCTTAAATTGTTATTTTATGTAAAGGTTAAGACTTTGAACTTAAATTGACAATAATGTTTAATACTAGTTTTAGGAAATGTTCTTCACAATGAATTTGTTTTTATTCAGACCCTACCCACATCATCATTGATTTAACTTCTCTAAAAGTGAATTTGTTAAACAAAAATGTTTAGGTTAATTTAGTGACTTATTTTTTTTTTTATCAGAAAAAAATTTAAAATTTAAATTTCCATTAAAATTAAAATTGTTACAAACAAAAATATATTTCCCTAAAAATTATTTCTTTTACCTTAACTAAAACTAAAGATGGTAACAAATAACTTCCTCTTGATTTAAACTAAACCTACTTATAATTCCACTTAGATTTATTGGACACACAAAGCAGTTTAAATTTCAATAAATAAAAACGAAAACATTATTTAAGATCAAGTCCCTTTTAGAAAGAAAATTTATTTAGCTGTCTTGCCAAATTTGTTTGTCTGCATATACAAATCATCTTCATTATTACACGCTCATGCAAACATAAAATCTGTAAAAAATCAGTAGAAAGAAAAATCCCATAAAGCTACTGGCTAAATTCCTACGTTAGTATGCAATTTTTATTCAATAATAATTTTGCCCTGAAAATATAAATCATGGAAAAAAAGAAAACACACAAGAAAACGTAGAAAATATCAAATCTCCAAGGAAATATTACCGAAAAAAACCAAGTGGCATAGTATATATTCCCACATGGTAGAATACACACACACACACTAACTACTTGACTCCTTAAGGCCCAAAATTGAAAACGTAAAAATACCAAAGAAAAAAAAAATAAAAATGAAATAAAGAATGTCTAACTAAAAACTTCATAATAAACAAAAAATTGCAAACGTGTAGTAATCGATCCAAAAATGTTTCATCTAAGGATACAATTTTTAGATTTTTGTTGTTATTATTGCTTTCATTCTTTCTTTAGTATGTCTAAAACGCCTAGTCCTTTGTCACCCCCGCCCATTCTCGTAAAAAAAATAAAAAAAACTGCTACAGCAAGAACTACATAAAGCCAACATAACTTTTGTCTAAATGACCGTTTATTCTTTTGGCTAACGAAACGTAAAGTCACACACAGCAGCAGCAGCACAACAGCAGGACATCCAAACAAATGATTGCTCTTCTTTTACTTAAAGTAACGAAGGGTCAGTTTACTGTTGTCCTAACGGAATTGTTTGAGTAGTTGTACAAGTTATACGGTGTATTGTTTATGCCACATGGATTTTGCTAAAACATTTATTCTTGCAACACCAGCAGCAGTCGCAAACATACGCAGCAATAGATATTAGGAAGGCGTCAGATGAAAGTATCTACTTAACGAAGTAACTAACGATGAACTAAGGAAGTAATTTACCAAATAACTAACGAACTCACTTACGAAGTCATTTACGAAGTAACAATGCAACATAAGAAGTAATTTACAATTACGAATTGTCTTACGAGGTAACAAATAGAACTGAATTAGAAATGAACTAGAACTGAACTAAGAACGACTAGAACTAGAACTGAAACTAGAACTGAACTAGAACTGAAACTAGAAACTGAACTAGAACTGAACTAGAACTGAACTAGAACTGAACTAGAACTGAACTAGAACTGAACTAGAACTGAACTAGAACTGAACTAGAACTGAACTAAACTAGAACTGAACTAGAACTGAACTAGAAACTGAACTAGAACTGAACTAGACTGACTACTGAACTAGAACTCTGAACTAGAACTGAACTAGAACTGAACTAGAACTGAAACTAGAAACTGAATCGAGAACTGAACTAGAACTTAACTAGAACTGAACTAGAACTGAACTAGAACTGAACTAGAACTGAACTAGAACTGAACTAGAACTGAACTAGAACTGAACTAGAACTGAACTAGAACTGAACTAGAACTGAACTGAACTAGAACTGAAACTAGAACTGAACTAGAACTGAACTAGAACTGAACTAGAACTGAACTAAAACTGAACTAGAACTGAACTAGAACTGAACTGAACTAGAACTGAACTGAACTAGAACTGAACTGAACTAGAACTGAACTGAACTAGAACTGAACTGAACTAGAACTGAACTAGAACTGAACTAGAACTGAACTAGAACTGAACTAGAACTGAACTAGAACTGAACTAGAACTGAACTAGAACTGAACTAGAACTGAACTAGAACTGAACTAGAACTGAACTAGAACTGAACTAGAACTGAACTAGAACTGAACTAGAACTGAACTAGAACTGAACTAGAACTGAACTAGAACTGAACTAGAACTGAACTAGAACTGAACTAGAACTGAACTAGAACTGAACTAGAACTGAACTAGAACTGAACTAGAACTGAACTAGAACTGAACTAGAACTGAACTAGAACTGAACTAGAACTGAACTAGAACTGAACTAGAACTGAACTAGAACTGAACTAGAACTGAACTAGAACTGAACTAGAGAACTGAACTAGAACTGAACTAGAACTGAACTAGAACTGAACTAGAACTGAAAACTAGAACTGAACTAGAACTGAACTAGAACTGAACTAGAACTGAACTAGAACTGAACTAGAACTGAACTAGAACTGAACTAGAACTGAACTAGAACTGAACTAGAACTGAACTAGAACTGAACTAGAACTGAACTAGAACTGAACTAGAACTGAACTAGAACTGAACTAGAACTGAACTAGAACTGAACTAGAACTGAACTAGAACTGAACTAGAACTGAACTAGAACTGAACTAGAACTGAACTAGAACTGAACTAGAACTGAACTAGAACTGAACTAGAACTAGAACTGAACTAGAACTGAACTAGAACTGAACTAGAACTGAACTAGAACTGAACTAGAACTGAACTAGAACTGAACTAGAACTGAACTAGACTGAACTAGAACTGAACTAGAACTGAACTAGAACTGAACTAGAACTGAACTAGAACTGAACTAGAACTGAACTAGAACTGAACTAGAACTGAACTAGAACTGAACTAGAACTGAACTAGAACTGAACTAGAACTGAACTAGAACTGAACTAGAACTGAACTAGAACTGAACTAGAACTGAACTAGAACTGACTAGAACTGAACTAGAACTGAACTAGAACTGAACTAGAACTGAACTAGAACTGAACTAGAACTGAACTAGAACTGAACTAGAACTGAACTAGAACTGAACTAGAACTGAACTAGAACTGAACTAGAACTGAACTAGAACTGAACTAGAACTGAACTAGAACTAGAACTGAACTAGAACTGAACTAGAACTGAACTAGAACTGAACTAGAACTGAACTAGAACTGAACTAGAACTGAACTAGAACTGAACTAGAACTGAACTAGAACTGAACTAGAACTGAACTAGAACTGAACTAGAACTGAACTAGAACTGAACTAGAACTGAACTAGAACTGAACTAGAATGAAGAACGAACTAAACTGAACTAGAACTGAACTAGAACTGAACTAGACTGAACTAGAACTGAACTAGAACTGAAATAGAACTGAACTAGAACTGAACTATAACTGAACTATAACTGAACTAGAACTGAACTAGAACTGAACTAGAACTAGAAATTAATTAAAATCAAATACACGTTTGGGTATAGTTTTTTTCCGGACCAACCTACTGCCTCTGTACTTTTTAAAAAGCATTGGATATTCAAGTGTAAGAAAAGTGGCATAATAAGAAAACAAGCCATAAGCAGAAATAAAAATGAAAATGTCTTTATGATGTTGATAGTAACTTTATTACGGTACATCCCTCCATTTTCATACTCAATCTTAAAATCTCACTCCCCCTTATTTTTACTCCTACCCATGCCAAACTATAACCGCTGTAACCTATTCCCCTAAACATTTTGTGCGTATGCCAACAATTTACTCTGCAGAAGATACAGTATTTTGTTTTGTTTGAAACTGGGAAAGGGAAATGTATAAATGTTACGGCTGGTTGTCCCTGTGTTTGCTTTCTTTTTTCTTCGTTCGATTATTTTGACCTTTAAGCTTCGAAAAAGAGAAAAAAAAGTTCAGTGACATTTTTTTTCGCTTCATGTGTTATAAGACATGTCAGAAATTTATACTAGAAGTTAGAATTTTTCTTTTTAGTGGAGAATAGAAATGAATATGAAACAGATTCTTTGAAGATTTATGTTACTGGAATGTTATAGCGAAATCAAGGAAAATTTTTAACTAGAGAATGTTGTATGTTTGGGGGTTTTTTTTTGATCAACGAATTGTTTTGTGATGAATGTAATGAAGAATTTATTAAGTAAAGTTTTTGATTATTTATTAACAATTTAGAATGTATTAATAAAGTCTTCAGATGTCTACTTCTTTAAATCTAAACCAACACTGGCTATTGTTGCTTTGTATCTCTGGTATGACCCAATAGTTTTTACCGAGATATGGCTTAAAATTATTTTTTTATGGAAAGTTTTTGTGCAACAGTTTTTCTAGAGAAAAAATTGGTTATAAATTAATAATACTGTTTAACAATTGTTTTCTATATAAAAAGTCATAAAGTAATAAATTTTCTTTTATTTTTACTTTCCGATTTTAGCTGTATTCAATGCTCTTCAACATGTTTCCAGATGCATTAAAATATTCACAAACATTTTTGCAAAGTTTATTTTTTTAATAAGAATTTGCTGGCAGCAATTAAACAAAGTGAGTAGAAAAACTTTTTTCAACAAACCATATTTCAAGAAATTCATAATTAAAGTGTCTAAGAAAATGTCATAGCCTTAAATTATTTGACTTAAAATAAGTATTTCTTTATTTATTTTCATTACTCTAAGCGTTTTCAAAATACTTCACAAATATTTTATATAAATATAAATTTTATTTAAAAAATCAAAAAGTTTTCCGTTACGCTTGCTGCACTTTAACATTTGTAATGGCTAAACGCAGTTATATTTACTTACATACATATATACATATACAGTACATACCTCACATAGAGAAGTAAAATATACTTACTAAAAAGCGGAAGTTATGCTGTAGTCAATGTTTCCGGATTTTGTTAGTGGCAAAAATTATTAGCTGTTGTTTTGTTAGATAATTTAACATTATTATTTTTGTTTACAAAGTGCTTGTGGTCTATAATTCCTCTCCTCTATTATTAAGATATATGTAGATATCTATGTACTTCAAGAAAAAACATTCTAAAAAAAGGAAAAATGAAGAATGAAACACACAGCAAATTAACTTCATGACTATCAGTTACTTGTTGTCCTTAAGATATGGAAACGTTACGTTGGGTATGGCTGTTAAAATTGTCACATAACTGTTGGGGAAACTTTTGAAAACATTAATTTTCATTTTTTCACACTGTCAACATCTATTTTTTCTATTTCTTCATTCTTTTTTTTTGCTATGAATTCCGTTTTTTCTATACATATTTTCTCGTTTAATTTTCTTGTTAAAAATGAATACGTTGCGTATTTGATTTTTTTCATTTCGTTATGGATTTTTTTTTTGCTTTTAGCTTCAAGTTTTTACTAGGATTTTATTTTAATCTCTGCAAATACAAATGAAAACAGAGGTGATAAGGAATGCAATTTAGAAAAGGGGTTCTAGTTTAGTTCTAGTTCAGTTCTAGTTCAGTTCTAGTTCAGTTCTGGTTCAGTTCTAGTTCAGTTCTAGTTTAGTTCTAGTTCAGTTCTAGTTCAGTTCTAGTTCAGTTCTAGTTCAGTTCTAGTTCAGCTCTAGTTCAGATCTAGTTCAGTTCTAGTTCAGTTCGAGTTCAGTTCGAGTTCAGTTCTAGTTCAGTTCTAGTTCAGTTCTAGTTCAGTTCGAGTTCAGTTCGAGTTCAGTTCTAGTTCAGTTCTAGTTCAGTTCTAGTTCAGTTCTAGTTCAGTTCTAGTTCAGTTCTAGTTCAGTTCTAGTTCAGTTCTAGTTCAGTTCTAGTTCAGTTCTAGTTCAGTTCTAGTTCAGTTCTAGTTCAGTTCTAGTTCAGTTCTAGTTCAGTTCTAGTTCAGTTCTAGTTCAGTTCTAGTTCAGTTCTAGTTCAGTTCTAGTTCAGTTCTAGTTCAGTTCTAGTTCAGTTCTAGTTCAGTTCTAGTTCAGTTCTAGTTCAGTTCTAGTTCAGTTCTAGTTCAGTTCTAGTTCAGTTCTAGTTCAGTTCTAGTTCAGTTCTAGTTCAGTTCTAGTTCAGTTCTAGTTCAGTTCTAGTTCAGTTCTAGTTCAGTTCTAGTTCAGTTCTAGTTCAGTTCTAGTTCAGTTCTAGTTCAGTTCTAGTTCAGTTCTAGTTCAGTTCTAGTTCTTCTAGTTCAGTTCTAGTTCAGTTCTAGTTCAGTTCTAGTTCAGTTCTAGTTCAGTTCTAGTTCAGTTCTAGTTCAGTTCTAGTTCAGTTCTAGTTCAGTTCTAGTTCAGTTCTAGTTCAGTTCTAGTTCAGTTCTAGTTCAGTTCTAGTTCAGTTCTAGTTCAGTTCTAGTTCAGTTCTAGTTCAGTTCTAGTTCAGTTCTAGTTCAGTTCTAGTTCAGTTCTAGTTCAGTTCTAGTTCAGTTCTAGTTCAGTTCTAGTTCAGTTCTAGTTCAGTTCTAGTTCAGTTCTAGTTCAGTTCTAGTTCAGTTCTAGTTCAGTTCTAGTTCAGTTCTAGTTCAGTTCTAGTTCAGTTCTAGTTCAGTTCTAGTTCAGTTCTAGTTCAGTTCTAGTTCAGTTCTAGTTCAGTTCTAGTTCAGTTCTAGTTCAGTTCTAGTTCAGTTCTAGTTCAGTTCTAGTTCAGTTCTAGTTCAGTTCTAGTTCAGTTCTAGTTCAGTTCTAGTTCAGTTCTAGTTCAGTTCTAGTTCAGTTCTAGTTCAGTTCTAGTTCAGTTCTAGTTCAGTTCTAGTTCAGTTCTAGTTCAGTTCTAGTTCAGTTCTAGTTCAGTTCTAGTTCAGTTCTAGTTCAGTTCTAGTTCAGTTCTAGTTCAGTTCTAGTTCAGTTCTAGTTCAGTTCTAGTTCAGTTCTAGTTCAGTTCTAGTTCAGTTCTAGTTCAGTTCTAGTTCAGTTCTAGTTCAGTTCTAGTTCAGTTCTAGTTCAGTTCTAGTTCAGTTCTAGTTCAGTTCTAGTTCAGTTCTAGTTCAGTTCTAGTTCAGTTCTAGTTCATTCTAGTTCAGTTCTAGTTCAGTTCTAGTTCAGTTCTAGTTCAGTTCTAGTTCAGTTCTAGTTCAGTTCGAGTTCAGTTCGAGTTCAGTTCTAGTTCAGTTCTAGTTCAGTTCTAGTTCAGTTCTAGTTCAGTTCTAGTTCAGTTCTAGTTCAGTTCTAGTTCAGTTCTAGTTCAGTTCTAGTTCAGTTCTAGTTCAGTTCTAGTTCAGTTCTAGTTCAGTTCTAGTTCAGTTCTAGTTCAGTTCTAGTTCAGTTCTAGTTCAGTTCTAGTTCAGTTCTAGTTCAGTTCTAGTTCAGTTCTAGTTCAGTTCTAGTTCAGTTCTAGTTCAGTTCTAGTTCAGTTCTAGTTCAGTTCTAGTTCAGTTCTAGTTCAGTTCTAGTTCAGTTCTAGTTCAGTTCTAGTTCAGTTCTAGTTCAGTTCTAGTTCAGTTCTAGTTCAGTTCTAGTTCAGTTCTAGTTCAGTTCTAGTTCAGTTCTAGTTCAGTTCTAGTTCAGTTCTAGTTCAGTTCTAGTTCAGTTCTAGTTCAGTTCTAGTTCAGTTCTAGTTCAGTTCTAGTTCAGTTCTAGTTCAGTTCTAGTTCAGTTCTAGTTCAGTTCTAGTTCAGTTCTAGTTCAGTTCTAGTTCAGTTCTAGTTCAGTTCTAGTTCAGTTCTAGTTCAGTTCTAGTTCAGTTCTAGTTCAGTTCTAGTTCAGTTCTAGTTCAGTTCTAGTTCAGTTCTAGTTCAGTTCTAGTTCAGTTCTAGTTCAGTTCTAGTTCAGTTCTAGTTCAGTTCTAGTTCAGTTCTAGTTCAGTTCTAGTTCAGTTCTAGTTCAGTTCTAGTTCAGTTCTAGTTCAGTTCTAGTTCAGTTCTAGTTCAGTTCTAGTTCAGTTCTAGTTCAGTTCTAGTTCAGTTCTAGTTCAGTTCTAGTTCAGTTCTAGTTCAGTTCTAGTTCAGTTCTAGTTCAGTTCTAGTTCAGTTCTAGTTCAGTTCTAGTTCAGTTCTAGTTCAGTTCTAGTTCAGTTCTAGTTCAGTTCTAGTTCAGTTCTAGTTCAGTTCTAGTTCAGTTCTAGTTCAGTTCTAGTTCAGTTCTAGTTCAGTTCTAGTTCAGTTCTAGTTCAGTTCTAGTTCAGTTCTAGTTCAGTTCTAGTTCAGTTCTAGTTCAGTTCTAGTTCAGTTCTAGTTCAGTTCTAGTTCAGTTCTAGTTCAGTTCTAGTTCAGTTTCGAGTTCAGTTCGAGTTCAGTTCTAGTTCAGTTCTAGTTCAGTTCTAGTTCAGTTCTAGTTCAGTTCTAGTTCAGTTCTAGTTCAGTTCTAGTTCAGTTCTAGTTCAGTTCTAGTTCAGTTCTAGTTCAGTTCTAGTTCAGTTCTAGTTCAGTTCTAGTTCAGTTCTAGTTCAGTTCTAGTTCAGTTCTAGTTCAGTTCTAGTTCAGTTCTAGTTCAGTTCTAGTTCAGTTCTAGTTCAGTTCTAGTTCTTTCTAGTTCAGTTCTAGTTCAGTTCTAGTTCAGTTCTAGTTCAGTTCTAGTTCAGTTCTAGTTCAGTTTCTAGTTCAGTTCTAGTTCAGTTCTAGTTCAGTTCTAGTTCAGTTCTAGTTCAGTTCTAGTTCAGTTCTAGTTCAGTTCTAGTTCAGTTCTAGTTCAGTTCTAGTTCAGTTCTAGTTCAGTTCTAGTTCAGTTCTAGTTCAGTTCTAGTTCAGTTCTAGTTCAGTTCTAGTTCAGTTCTAGTTCAGTTCTAGTTCAGTTCTAGTTCAGTTCTAGTTCAGTTCTAGTCAGTTCTAGTTCAGTTCTAGTTCAGTTCTAGTTCAGTTCTAGTTCAGTTCTAGTTCATTCTAGTTCAGTTCTAGTTCAGTTCTAGTTCAGTTCTAGTTCAGTTCTAGTTCAGTTCTAGTTCAGTTCTAGTTCAGTTCTAGTTCAGTTCTAGTTCAGTTCTAGTTCAGTTCTAGTTCAGTTCTAGTTCAGTTCTAGTTCAGTTCTAGTTCAGTTCTAGTTCAGTTCTAGTTCAGTTCTAGTTCAGTTCTAGTTCAGTTCTAGTTCAGTTTCTAGTTCGTTCTAGTTCAGTTCTAGATCAGTTCTAGTTCAGTTCTAGTTCAGTTCTAGTTCAGTTCTAGTTCAGTTCTAGTTCAGTTCTAGTTCAGTTCTAGTTCAGTTCTAGTTCAGTTCTAGTTCAGTTCTAGTTCAGTTTCTAGTTCAGTTCTAGTTCAGTTCTAGTCAGTTCTAGTTCAGTTCTAGTTCAGTTCTAGTTCATTTCTAGTTCAGTTCTAGTTGTTCTAGTTCAGTTCTAGTTCAGTTCTAGTTCGTTCTAGTTCAGTTCTAGTTCAGTTCTAGTTCAGTTCTAATTCAGTTCTAGTTCAGTTCTAGTTCAGTTCTTTTCAGTTCTAGTTCAGTTCTAGTTCAGTTTAGTTCAGTTCTAGTTCAGTTCTAGTTCAGTTCTAGTTCAGTTCTAGTTCAGTTCTAGTTCAGTTTCAGTTCTAGTTCAGTTCTAGTTCAGTTCTAGTTCAGTTCTAGTTCAGTTCTAGTTCAGTTTCTAGTTCGTTCTAGTTCAGTTCTAGTTCAGTTCTAGTTCAGTTCTAGTTCAGTTCTAGTTCAGTTCTAGTTCAGTTCTAGTTCAGTTCTAGTTCAGTTCTAGTTCAGTTCTAGTTCAGTTCTAGTTCAGTTCTAGTTCAGTTCTAGTTCAGTTCTAGTTTCAGTTCTAGTTCAGTTCTAGTTCAGTTCTAGTTCAGTTCTAGTTCAGTTCTAGTTCAGTTCTAGTTCAGTTCTAGTTCAGTTCTAGTTCAGTTCTAGTTCAGTTCTAGTTCAGTTCTAGTTCAGTTCTAGTTCAGTTCTAGTTCAGTTCTAGTTCAGTTCTAGTTCAGTTCTAGTTCAGTTCTAGTTCAGTTCTAGTTCAGTTCTAGTTCAGTTCTAGTTCAGTTCTAGTTCAGTTCAGTTCAGTTCTAGTTCAGTTCTAGTTCAGTTCTAGTTCAGTTCTATTTCAGTTCTAGTTCAGTTCTAGTTCAGTTCTAGTTCAGTTCTAGTTCAGTTCTAGTTCAGTTCTAGTTCAGTTCTAGTTCAGTTCTAGTTCAGTTCTAGTTCAGTTCTAGTTCAGTTCTAGTTCAGTTCTAGTTCAGTTCTAGTTCAGTTCAAGTTCAGTTCTAGTTCAGTTCAGTTCGGTTCAAGTTCAGTTCTAGTTCAGTTCTAGTTCAGTTCTAGTTCAGTTCTAGTTCAGTTCTAGTTCAGTTCTAGTTCAGTTCTAGTTCAGTTCTAGTTCAGTTCTAGTTCAGTTCTAGTCAGTTCTAGTTCAGTTCTAGTTCAGTTCTAGTTTCAGTTCTAGTTCAGTCTAGTTCAGTTCTAGTTCAGTTCTAGTTCAGTTCTAGTTCAGTTCTAGTTTCAGTTCTAGTTCAGTTCTAGTTCAGTTATAGTTCAGTTCTAGTTCAGTTCTAGTTCAGTCTAGTTCAGTTCAGTTCTAGTTCAGTAGTTCTAGTAGTTCAGTTCTAGTTTCAGTTCTAGTTCAGTTCTAGTACAGTTCTAGTTCAGTTCTAGTTCAGTTCTATTTCAGTTCTAGTTCAGTTCTAGTTCAGTTCTAGTTCAGTTTCTAGTTCAGTTCAAGTTCAGTTCAAGTCAGTTCAAGTTCAGTTCAAGTTCAGTTCAAGTTCAGTTCTAGTTCAGTTCAGTTCGGTTCAAGTTCAGTTCTAGTTCAGTTCTAGTTCAGTTCAAGTTCAGTTCAAGTTCAGTTCTAGTTCAGTTCTAGTTCAGTTCTAGTTCAGTTCTAGTTCAGTTTCTAGTTCAGTTCTCGTCATTTATCGTAACATTTAGACTTAAAATGATAAACATTTATATATTTTCGAACAAACAAATTTTTCAAAATACATTCCATAATTATATAATTATTTTTGAAAACTAAAATTGATTGTCAATCTTTCAAAATACTGTCCACAACTGTTACGGAAACCTTTTCCTTCCTATTTTTATGTTTTGTTAAACGTTTTTCTGGATTTCAAAACATTTTTAACTATGATATTCCCAAAAGCGAAAAAATAACACCAGTTAAAGGACATACGAATTACACACACAAACAAACAATATAAAGAGGAATTTTTATAAAACTAAATTTTCTTGCCAGCAGTGCACAGATCCTTATCGCAAAACAAAAACCCTCATCCAAATAAATAAATAAATAAAAAAAAAAACGAAAAATCAAGTCAATATCAAAGTCACCATTTTTGGTGGAGCGTTATTTTATTTGGTTGAACGTTGTAGGGGATTGTATCAATGTGTTAGAGTAAAACTTGGCTAAAATGTTGAAATCTATCTGTATGTGTATGGCAGTGGCACGTAAAAAGCTTGTTGACGCTTTATGGGTAGTTTTATCATCCGCAGGGCGGTCGTTTCATGGATAACAATGCAATATTGCCACAGGGAACTTCAAAAGAAAAATAGTGAATTTGTGAATTGTAGCAAGTGTCGGTTTCGTCTTATTTTTTGTTGTAAGTCATACATTATTACATTTTTCACAGTTTGTTTTTAAAGCTGCCATTGATGCTGCTGTAAGAGTTTGGGTAGGAAAGTTATGGCCGGTCTTTCACAAATAGTTTTAATATAAATGAAATGAAAATCATTTCCTTAAGCGTTCAACTTTTACTCAACAAAATAATCAAGTCTCTTCGTAATTGCGTAGTGTTTAACAGAAACACTACTAGATGAGTAGCGAAGAAAAAAACACTAGAATAGGAAAAAAAACTAAATTCTGAATGTATGAAAAATAAGTAATTTTTTTATACCAATTTGTGAATAAACTTCAGAGGAATAGTTGGGTTGGTGGTGGCTTTAGTTTATCCTAGTGATGGCCATTGTTTGATTTTTTCCCCGGTTTAGTTTTATTTTTTGTTTTTTTTTTTTTCTTGGTATTATTTTTACTTTTTCAACTGGAAATTTGTGAGATTAGACACGTTCTTGCATGCAAGAGAGAAAGATAGAAAACAAGAAATAATAACTTACTCATAAAATATTAATCACAGTAAATGTAAATATTTAATGTAAAAAAATAATAATAATTTTAAACACAAATTGCTGTATTGTTTTCATAGTTTTGCATAATAACAGCTGCTGTAATTCACCGCCATTAATTCGAAAAAGAACTAGGAAAATAATAAAGATATTCACATTATATTGTTGCGTTCAAACCTTCAATTAAGAGATAATTGGCAAGATTGTTATAACAAATACATATACATATCTATATATATATCAGTTCCAGTTCAGATCTAGTTCAGTTCTAGTCCAGTTCTAGTTCAGTTCTAGTTCAGTTCTTGTTCAGTTCTAGTTCAGTTCTAGTTCAGTTCAGTTCAGTTCAGTTCAGTTCAGTTCAGTTCTAGTTCAGTTCTAGTTCAGTTCTAGTTCAGTTTCTAGTACAGTTCTAGTTCAGTTCTAGTTCAGTCTAGTTATAGTTCCGTTCTAGTTCAGTTCTAGTTCAGTTTCTAGTTCGGTTCTAGTTCAGTTCTAGTTCAGTTCTAGTCGTTCTAGTTCGGTTCTAGTTCAGTTCTAGTTCAGTTCTAGTTCAGTTCTAGTTCAGTTCTAGTTCAGTTCTAGTTCAGTTCTAGTTCAGTTCTAGTTCAGTTCTAGTTCAGTTCTAGTTCAGTTCTAGTTCAGTTCTAGTTCAGTTCTAGTTCAGTTCTAGTTCAGTTCTAGTTCAGTTCTAGTTCAGTTTCTAGTTCGTTCTAGTTCAGTTCTAGTTCAGTTCTAGTTCAATTCTAGTTCAGTTCTAGTTTCAGTTTCTAGTTCAGTTCTAGTTCAGTTCTAGTTCAGTTCTAGTTCAGTTCTAGTTCAGTTCTAGTTCAGTTCTAGTTCAGTTCTAGTTCAGTTCTAGTTCAGTTCTAGTTCATGTTCTAGTTCAGTTCTAGTTCAGTTCTAGGTTCAGTTCTAGTCAGTCTAGTTAGTCAGTTCTAGGTTCAGTTCTTAGTTCAGTTCTAGTTCAGTTCTAGTTCAGTTCTAGTTCAGTTCTAGTTCAGTTCTGTTCGTTCTAGTTCAGTTCTAGTTCAGTTCTGTTCTAGGTTC
The DNA here is from genome assembly GCF_015586225.1 of Lucilia sericata. NCBI lineage: Eukaryota > Metazoa > Arthropoda > Insecta > Diptera > Calliphoridae > Lucilia > Lucilia sericata. The sequence goes on along the minus strand of NW_023994355.1, from coordinate 326,920 downwards.
TAGTTCAGTTCTAGTTCAGTTTAGTTCAGTTCTAGTTCCGTTCTAGTCAGTTCTAGTTCAGTCTAGTTCAGTTCTAGTTCAGTTCTAGTTCAGTTCTAGTTCAGTTCTAGTTCAGTTCTAGTTCAGTTCTAGTTCAGGTTTATAGTTCAGTTCTAGTTCAGTTTCTAGTTCAGTTCTAGTTCAGTTCTAGTTCAAGTTCTAGTTCAGTTCTAGTTCAGTTCTATTCAGTTCTAGTTCAGTTTCTAGTTCAGTTCTAGTTCAGTTCTAGTTCAGTTCTAGTTTCAGTTCTAGTTCAGTTCTAGTTCAGTTCTAGTTCAGTTCTAGATCAGTCTAAGTTAGTTCAGTTCTAGTACAGTTATGTTTCAGTTAGTTCAGTTCTAGTACCTATGTTTCTAGTTAAGTTGAATATTTTCAATTAATTTTTTCTCTACAACCTTTAAATTTCTGCTGAAAATAGATTTAGTAGACAAAGTAGAAATTTTGATAGGAGTACTGTTTATTTAGAAATATTTTAAATACATAGTTAATAAAAATACAGAGAAAAACAAAAACAAAATGTGAACTTTCAAACACACTTATCTAAATTGTATTTTTTTTTTAAATTTAAAAACGTTGTTGTCATTTCCTTTCATTTTAATAAAATTTTATTAAAATCAAGGACATGACAAGAATAAAAACGTAGAAATTGTAAAACTATAGTGACATCGTAATTTATTAAAAAATAAATGTTTATGGAAAGATTTCGTAAGAAGGCCTCTTCTTTAATTTATCTACCAACTAAGTAGAAAGAAGAAGTAGCAAGAGTATGATCAAAAGATGTTGTATCTTGTCAAGTTTTTTAACCATATTTTCCGCTGGACTGAAGATTTCTATTACTTTTAAACATTTGTTTTTATATTTCTATTCACTGGACTGTTGTTGTTTATGTTGTTGTCCCCTTAATAATGTTAGAGGCCTTGCGGTTGGATATTTTAAATTTCTTTTAAACCAGCAAAAGGTAAAACCACAAAATAACTTGAAAATATTTTTTAAATCTCAATCTTAATTTATCTCAAAAACAAAAAATACCAGAAAAGTAAACCCAAAATACTTTACGTGTTGGCCATGTATTTTGTAGCCTCAGCCTGTTTAAATCTCCAAAGGATTTAAACTTAAAAACAAAAATTTATTTTGGGAAGAGGAGCATAACATGTTTTTAAAAACATTTGTTTTTTTATATTTGTTCAAAGTTGTTTTATCATTGCAACACATCATCATTCCATCTCCAGCACCAACTATAACCAGTCTTCGCTCTTAAGTACTGTTATCCTCCTCTGGTTGTATATTGCGCTATTTGCTTCTTTTTTGTATTTTTCATAAGAAATTCACAAAAGCCTTGTCATACAAACGTTTTATGTGAAATAAAAAATTGTATATTGTATAACAACAAAAAGTACTGCAAACAAATTGTGTGATTGTTTTAAAGAAGAAATGTAGAAAAAGTACACAACATGATGCAGCGAATTTATAATTAAAAATGCCCTCTTTTTTATCGCTTAAGAATAAATACATATAATGTTTAGGGGACATAAAACAAAAAAAGAAACTTGAGTGTTTTAAATATTTAATGAAAAACTCTCTTCACAAATAAAATTATTACAAGAAGGAAATTTAAAACTGGCTTTTTACGATGACTCTCTTAATTCCTTAACAATTCATCACTTTGACAGAATGGAGTGAACTAAATGAACTTGAAATGTTGACAGATTTTTAAAATTTTTATAAAATTTCTTTATATCATATCCAAGTCAAGTTGAATATTTAAGTGCTAATAAAATTACTTACTATCTAATTCATAACCTTCAAAACTGGAACTGAACTAGAACTGAACTAGAACTGAACTAGAACTGAACTAGTACTGAACTAAGAACTGAACTAGAACTGAACTAGAACTGAACTAGAAACTGAACTAGAACTGAAACTAGAACTGAACTAGAACTGAACTAGAACTGAACTAGAACTGAACTAGAACTGAACTAGAACTGAACAGAACTGAACTAGAACTGAACTAGAACTGAACTAGAACTGAACTAGAACTGAACTAGAACTGAACTAGAACTGAACTAGAACTGAACTAGAACTGAACTAGAACTGACTAGAACTGAACTAGAACTGAACTAGAACTGAACTACAACTGAACTAGAACTGAACTAGAACTGAACTACAAACTGAACTAGAACTGAACTACAACTGAACTAGAACTGAACTAGAACTGAACTAGAACTGAACTAGAACTGAACTAGAACTGAACTAGAACTGAACTAGAACTGAACTAGAACTGAACTAGAACTGACTCTAGAACTGAACTAGAACTGAACTAGACTGAACTAGAACTGAACTAGAACTGAACTAGAACTGAACTAGAAACTGAACTAGAACTGAACTAGAACTGAACTAAACTGAACTAGAACTGAACTAGAAACTGAACTAGAACTGAACTAGAACGGAAATAGAACTGAACTAGAACTGAACTAGAACTGAACTAGAACTGAACTAGAACTGAACTAGAAACTGAACTAGAACGTGAAACTAGAACTGAACTAGAACTGAACTACGAACTAACTGAACTAGAACTGAACTAGAACTGAACTAAACTGAACAGAACTGAACTGAACTGACTAGACTGAACTAGAACTGAACTAGAACTGAACTAGAACTGAACTAGAACTGAACTAGAACTGAACTAGAACTGAACTAGAACTGAACTAGAACTGAACTGAACTGAACTAGACTGAATACTGAACTAGAACTGAACTAGAACTGACGAGACTGACTAGAACTGAACTAGAACTGAACTAGAACTGAACTAGAACTGAACTAGAACTGAACTAGAACTGAACTAGAACTGAACTAGAAACTGAACTAGAACTGAACTAGAACTGAACTAGAACTGAACTAGAACTGAACTAGAACTGAACTAGAACTGAACTAGAACTGAACTAGAACTGAACTAGAACTGAACTAGAACTGAACTAGAACTGAACTAGACTGAACTAGAACTGAACTAGAACTGAACTAGAACTGAACTAGAACTGAACTAGAACTGAACTAGAACTGAACTAGAACTGAACTAGAACTGAACTAGAACTGAACTAGAACTGAACTAGAACTGAACTAGAACTGAACTAGAACTGAACTAGAACTGAACTAGAACTGAACTAGAACTGAACTAGAACTGAACTAGAACTGAACTAGAACTGAACTAGAACTGAACTAGAACTGAACTAGAACTGAACTAGAACTGAACTAGAACTGAACTAGAACTGAACTAGAACTGAACTAGAACTGAACTAGAACTGAACTAGAACTGAACTAGAACTGAACTAGAACTGAACTAGAACTGAACTAGAACTGAACTAGAACTGAACTAGAACTGAACTAGAACTGAACTAGAACTGAACTAGAACTGAACTAGAACTGAACTAGAACTGAACTAGAACTGAACTAGAACTGAACTAGAACTGAACTAGAACTGAACTAGAACTGAACTAGAACTGAACTAGAACTGAACTAGAACTGAACTAGAACTGAACTAGAACTGAACTAGAACTGAACTAGAACTGAACTGAACTGAACTGAACTGAACTGAACTGAACTAGAACTGAACTGAACTAGAATTGAACTAGAACTGAACTAGAACTGAACTAGAACTGAACTAGAACTGAACTAGAACTGAACTAGAACGAACTAGAACTGAACTAGAACTGAACTAGAACTGAACTAGAACTGAACTAGAACTGAACTAGAACTGAACTAGAACTGAACTAGAACTGAACTAGAACTGAACTAGAACTGAACTAGAACTGAACTAGAACTGAACTAGAACTGAACTAGAACTGAACTAGAACTATGAACTACTAGAATGACTAGAACTGAACTAGAACTGAACTAGAAGAACTCGAACACTGAACTAGAACTGACTAACTAGAACTGAACTAGCACTTGAACTAGGAAATTGAACTAGAACTGAACTAGGAACTGACTAGAACTACTAGACTGAACTAGAACTGAACTAGACATGACTAGAACTGAACTAGAACTGAACTACGAACTGAACTAGAACTGAACTAGAACTGAACTAGAACTGAACTATAACTGAACTAGAACTGAACTAGAACTGAACTAGAACTGAATTTTGATAAGATATATAAAAAATGTAGAAATGCTTCAAAAAGCAAGTATTACCATCTAATCTCTAACATAAGATTTTTTTCCTGAAAATACAATTTGATTGTAGACAATTTCTAAATAATTTCGTGAATATATTTATATTATATTTCAAATTATACCACCATCCGTGCGCTAAAGGTCATATTAAAACGTCTACAAAAGAATTTGTTTCTTTTAAATTTTTTTATTCCTCTGACAAATGATTGATTGAAATCGTTACAGAGAATAAATTTTTATCTGTTTTTATTTAAATTTCATCAAATAAAACAACAAGAGTGGTAATAGAAACAGTAGCAGCAGTAAAATGGCAGCAACAACAGCTCCATCAAAATCTACCAGCAGCAGCCGTCGTGTTGGTATCAGTAGCAACCGTGTCAAAATAAATGTGATTAGATACAAAGATACTAAAACCGTGAAATTTTTAATTATCCTTAAAATTAAAATATTTCCTCGTAAATTTAAAATCAAAAGAATAACGAAATACTATAACATTTCAAACTTTGGTGTTAGCGACAGTGGTGTGGCGGGAGTGTGGGAAGGAATAAGGAAATATTGTTTCGTTGTGGCTTTTTGTAGTGTTCACACTTGTGTTTGAAGTAGATTAAGTTAAATTAAGGTGTCCTGACATCAACCTAAACAACAACAAATAGAGCTTGAGTTAAAAGGCAATTGATATAATCTTTATGTTGGTTGGAATAAATTGTGCCAAAGCCAAGAAGACCCATTAATAATAGTAGGAGTAATGTTGTTGATGATGAACGTGTTTCATTATTAATTGTCAAAGGTGAAAAAGAAGTGAAAACTTAGTTTTATATATTTTTATTAAATGACCTACTAATTCCATACATTCGAATAAAAGACAAATTAAGATTTGTTCAAAGATTCAAAACGATATATTTCAATATTACAGTTTTGTATTATAATTATAAAGTTCTTAATTATTTTGTTATTACATAACACATAATTTGCACACTTCGTTAATTTTGTTAGTTAGTTAGTTAGTTAGTTTGAAAGGAGGATGTATATACATCAAATCCGAAGAAATACACCTAGGCCTCTATCGGGCCTGTTGTGCGCTCCTTAACCAGTGCCTTAGGTGGGAATCGAACCCACCACCTCCGGTCTACCAGACTAGAACACTAACCACTAACCTAAATTAAATTATGAAGTTTTTTAATTTAATTTTGAGGGAAAATATTAATTTATGCATCAGAAATTTCAAACACATGATTCGTATACTAATGAGAGTTGCTTTTTTAAATATTACAAAAATGAAGACAGCTATACACACTACTTTCATTAGTATTTTTTTCTGAACGTGTATTCTTCAACAAAAAATTTTAAAAGATCATATTAGTAGTGCGATATTTTTGCGATTGTGTATTTCTTTGCAGTTTAGTTCTAGTTCAATTCTAGTTCAGTTCTAGTTCAGTTCTAGTTCAGTTCTAGTTCAGTTCTAGTTCAGTTCTAGTCAGTCTAGTTCAGTTCTAGTTCAGTTCTAGTTCAGTTCTAGTTCAGTTCTAGTTCAGTTCTAGTTCAGTTCTAGTTCAGTTCTAGTCAGTTTCTAGTTCAGTTCTAGTTCAGTTCTAGTTCAGTTCTAGTTCAGTTCTAGTTCAGTTCTAGTTCAGTTCTAGTTCAGTTCTAGTTCAGTTCTAGTTCAGTTCTAGTTCAGTTCTAGTTCAGTTCTAGTTCAGTTCTAGTTCAGTTCTAGTTCAGTTCTAGTTCAGTTCTAGTTCAGTTCTAGTTCAGTTCTAGTTCAGTTCTAGTTCAGTTCTAGTTCAGTTCTAGTTCAGTTCTAGTTCAGTTCTAGTTCAGTTCTAGTTCAGTTCTAGTTCAGTTCTAGTTCAGTTCTAGTTCAGTTCTAGTTCAGTTCTAGTTCAGTTCTAGTTCAGTTCTAGTTCAGTTCTAGTTCAGTTCTAGTTCTAGTTCAGTTCTAGTTCAGTTCTAGTTCAGTTCTAGTTCAGTTCTAGTTCAGTTCTAGTTCAGTTCTAGTTCAGTTCTAGTTCAGTTCTAGTTCAGTTCTAGTTCAGTTCTAGTTCAGTTCTAGTTCAGTTCTAGTTCAGTTCTAGTTCAGTTCTAGTTCAGTTCTAGTTCAGTTCTAGTTCAGTTCTAGTTCAGTTCTAGTTCAGTTCTAGTTCAGTTCTAGTTCAGTTCTAGTTCAGTTCTAGTTCAGTTCTAGTTCAGTTCTAGTTCAGTTCTAGTTCAGTTCTAGTTCAGTTCTAGTTCAGTTCTAGTTCAGTTCTAGTTCAGTTCTAGTTCAGTTCTAGTTCAGTTCTAGTTCAGTTTCTAGTTCAGTTCAGTTCTAGTTCAGTTCTAGTTCAGTTCTAGTTCAGTTCTAGTTCAGTTCTAGTTCAGTTCTAGTTCAGTTCTAGTTCAGTTCTAGTTCAGTTCTAGTTCAGTTCTAGTTCAGTTCTAGTTCAGTTCTAGTTCAGTTCTAGTTCAGTTCTAGTTCAGTTCTAGTTCAGTTCTAGTTCAGTTCTAGTTCAGTTCTAGTTCAGTTCTAGTTCAGTTCTAGTTCAGTTCTAGTTCAGTTCTAGTTCAGTTCTAGTTCAGTTCTAGTTCAGTTCTAGTTCAGTTCTAGTTCAGTTCTAGTTCAGTTCTAGTTCAGTTCTAGTTCAGTTCTAGTTCAGTTCTAGTTCAGTTCTAGTTCAGTTCTAGTTCAGTTCTAGTTCAGTTTAAGTTCTAGTTCAGTTCTAGTTCAGTTCTAGTTCAGTTCTAGTTCAGTTCTAGTTCAGTTCTAGTTCAGTTCTAGTTCAGTTCTAGTTCAGTTCTAGTTCAGTTCTAGTTCAGTTCTAGTTCAGTTCTAGTTCAGTTCTAGTTCAGTTCTAGTTCAGTTCTAGTTCAGTTCTAGTTCAGTTCTAGTTCAGTTCTAGTTGTTCTAGTTAGTTCTAGTTCAGTTTTTTTCTAGTTCAGTTCTAGTTCAGTTCTAGTTCAGTTCTAGTTCAGTTCTAGTTCAGTTCTAGTTCAGTTCTAGTTCAGTTCTAGTTCAGTTCTAGTTCAGTTCTAGTTCAGTTCTAGTTCAGTTCTAGTTCAGTTCTAGTTCAGTTCTAGTTCAGTTCTAGTTCAGTTCTAGTTCAGTTCTAGTTCAGTTCTAGTTCAGTTCTAGTTCAGTTCTAGTTCAGTTCTAGTTCAGTTCTAGTTCAGTTCTAGTTCAGTTCTAGTTCAGTTCTAGTTCAGTTCTAGTTCAGTTCTAGTTCAGTTCTAGTTCAGTTCTAATTCAGTCCAAGTCGCGTATTGACTGTCAGGATTCACCAAAAATTCTTAATTGCAATAAACTGCAAAATTTTCTTGCTTGATCATATTTTATTGAATCTAAAAGTTTTAAATTTTTTAATACATTTTTCCTATCTATTTTCTATCACAAGACTCACAATCCAACAATAAAATAGAAATTCTCATTAATGGAAAACCTAATTTCAAAGGCAGTTTTTCCGTTAATTTACAGCGGTTTGTTTTATTATTATCCACTTGGATGAATTTTTTGCCGCAGTATCTGCTGTAATGTGCGTTATAATATTTTCCACTTTTTCAGCATTTTGCTTCTGGTTTTTTAGACATTTTCAACAAATTGCCATTAATCAATAATTAGATTTTGAAAAACGCTCGATAATAAAGGCCTGTGTCTCTATTTTCATAAATGTGTGTGTGAATTTTCATAGTTGTGTGGGAAACTGTGAGAGTGTGAGTTTTACAAAGTGTGTATCCTTTTTTATTTACAGTTAACATAGAATATTTATCATGATTTGGCTTAATTTACATATGAAAAACTTAAAATTAGATGCCTCCCATGACATCAGACATGGTTATGAATTTTCAATGTTACACGTTGTAAAAAACCCAACAAAAACAACCTCAAAATAACATGTAATCAGTGAAAAGTCTTCTTATGAATATTTTACTTTTCCAAAAGAAAAGAAAAAAGTATTTAAAATTTTCTTGTCACATTTTTCATTTGACTATAAATCGCCTACAAAATACAGTAGAGGTGAAGAAGTTTTTTGTGCAAATTTGTTAATTTAATAAATAAGGCTGTTTTAAGAATTAGTTTCTCCTTTCTAGAGGTAGACTTTGTGCGAAACATAAAAGAAAAAGGGTAAATTTTGAAATTATGAAAATTGTTGTTTCGGTTGACACGTGTTTTGTTGCATTGACCATTTGTCGGTGAGTTGCTCACCCCTTTTTTGCGGTTGCTATTGTATAGTCTATAATTCCCCAAAGCAATCAAGAAAATATAAAGGTGTGAAAATGTACTTTTATATATAAAAGTAAAAATTGTTGAAATTTGTATTCCGTTAGTAATTCTTGTTCGTTTTAAAAATACAATTAAAAGTTGAACTGAGTTTTTAATAAACTTGTGTATATTGTTTGTTAATTTTTAAGAAATTTTTAATTTTGTAATTATTTCTTAGATTTCAACAATATCAAGTATTAACCGAACTTTAAACGGGTTCTGATCCAATTTTAAACAATTTCTTTAGTCCTTGGGACGCAAGCAACTTTTGTGACAAATTTTATTTTATTATCTTAAATGTTGTAAGCTATACTTTGACAAGATGGAGGTACATTGTTAAATCGTATAAAGGGCTTAATTTGAGTCGATCAGTGTTTTTTAAAGTCTGTGTATTATTTCTGGGCTTTGTAAACATTCTCATTTAATATCTCTTCAAGGTCTTAGAAATGTTTCTTAAGTGCTTTCTTCTGTAAATACATTTTTTAAGAAAACGTTAGTAAAATCTAATTATAAAAAATTTATATTCTTGCGTTTTTTTCATTAAACGTTTTCTTTTAATACAATTTAAAACCACATTTGTTTCCTTCTTGTTTGCGACGAAAAAAATTTTGTCATAAAACCTAATTTTGTGGAATTTTTCTTTTTTTATATTTTCTCGCAACCATTTAATAAATTATTTATGTAATGAAAGCTTATTAATAGATTTTTATGGTTTAATTGTGCAAATACGCTTTAATCTTTTCAGCCACATAATAATGACCCAAAAGTATGCAAAGTACTTTTTTTTAGATACATATTTTTTGGTTTCTTTTTAGTTACTAAAGCTGCTATTATTTAATGATACGTGATGAAATTGCATAAACAGTGTTATTTTTTTTGAGAAAAACAAGGAAGTTAGAGTTTAAGGAACAATTAAAGTTGCTTGAAAACAGATGTTTACGATTATATAGAGATATTTTGTGAAAATTTGTTAACGCTTTCTGATACAGCAGCTAGTGCTTATAATTGGTTTACCACGCCCCTTTTTTTGTCAGAAGGTATTAGGGCGATATCAGGTGATAACGTAAAATCTGAGATCATATTGGTTTGGTTTAGAGTTAAGGTTTACATCATATAGGTACCAGGCCGCTCGGGAGTACTAGATAGAGCGAATGAAATAGCTTTAAAGGGGAGGGGAGCTCGAGGTAGTTAAACTGTTGAAAGCAAAACCATTTGATGCCGATAGGTATTAAAAACATGTGTAAGGGAAACCCATAAGGCCTTGGAATAGATCCATAAAAATCCTATGGAATGACCCTAATGGGAGGAGGACGAGAAGCCTCCTCAAAATAAGCAAGTGTGAGGTTACAGTTATACAAAATTTAATGTGTGGATTCAGATGAACGTAGAGCATGTAGAGAGGACAGAGAAACTCTGGAGCTCTTTCTTTGACATTGTCAGTATCTTGGGAGTAAATTATTCCGAATATAACATCCCTCATAAACTTTGAAATTCTTAGAAATTACGTCCAGGAAACTGAGAGTCTGATTATTCAAATTGACACCAAATTTTTTAATAACATCCGTTGTCTAGTATATACTTACATACGACAACACTATGCAATGTTGACAACGCAACGTTGTCAACATTGCAACAATTTGTTGTCGCAATATAAATTTTATACACATCCGTTGTCTAAAAGTTAACAAACGTGGTAAGCTCACTATTGACAATGGATTGTGAGCTTACCACCTTGTTAGCGCGATAGTGACATTGGTGTATTTCTTTGTATTTGATGTTGATACTATCAACGTAACCTGTCCGTTTGTCCATCCGTGAATACAGTGAATACTGTATAAAGTTTTTGTTTCTACCAACAAACATTTTCCATGAATGGAGGGTGACCCAGTTGTATTTCTTTGGATTTGATATAGATACTATTAACCTAACATGTCCGTCCGTCCGTTTTTTTGTTGTTTAAAACTATATTTTTGAGATTCAAATCATTAGGACGGGTCGAAGAAAAGAAAATTGAAGAAAAGTATAAAAATTATTTTTTTGTCACACCTACAAATACCGCCCTTTTTCGTTTTTGTATATAACGTCGCCATCTAAAGACCGATCGTGACAAATAAGTGTATGTTTTCTCAGCAGCTATACACTTTTTAATTTGTCGTAAATTTCTATGAGGTACATCTGACATCTCGGATCCTTCTCTTAAATCGTTATTATTTGGAAACAGAAACCAAGAACCTTCAATTATACGAAACATTTGCTTTTAAAATTTTCACTTTTAATCATAGATGGCTATTTTATAGATATTTAAATATGTCTGTCTGTTGTTGCCCATGGTTGGGCCCAAACGAAAGCTAGGGCGCTAAAGTGTCTAACTCAGGTTCGAAGTAATATGCAATTAATTCTGAATTTTTTATGTTAGTCCCTATTTTCCTTTGTATGTTGAAAGTACGAAAGTTGTTTTATTTTGAAAGTAACTAGAATAAAATGTTCGTTCACCCGACATTAAAAACTAATTGATCCATATTACTGATCCTATATGATTAGAAAACAAGTAAGAAGTTATAGTCAGGCGAGGCCGACCGTATAATACCCTTCACCAGTTATAAAAATAAAATGTGATTTAGTGTTCATAATAAAGCATTTAAGTTGAATTGTACCTTGTCTTAGATATACTTTAGCCATTATTTGTTGAATAAAATTGTATACATTTAAGTCATATTTCGAAGATGGCTTTGTATAGAATCTAGGTTCAAATAAAGCAATATCATCAAAATATTCATCAGGGTCAAGAAGGCTAGTATAAAGCTTGGTTAAGCAGTTTTTTTATATTAAACATAATTAAAAACTTAAAAACCCTAGTCGGGCTATGTGAAATATTGGACCGATTTTCAATAGGCTTCGTCACTGAGGCAATAGAAGATCATGTACCAAATTTCATTGAATTATATTCAAAAATGCGACCAGTAGTTTGATTACAAGGTTTACATGGACGAACAGACAGACAGACAGACAGACAGACAGACAGACAGACAGACAGACAGGACGGACATACAGACAGACGGACATTGCTAAATCGATTCTAAGCCGATTGGTATACTTTAAGGTGGGTATAGCACCAAACATCAGCACAAACCCAATATACCCTCCCCGCTAAAGTGGTGTAGGGTATAATTATTAATTCAACCTACTCGGAAAAACTGAATTAAATAGAGAGTGACTAATAAAAATGCAATGGAGTCAAATAAGACGTAGGAAGTCAATATTTGAACACTTACTTACTTGTAAGTAGTCTAGTAATGAAAAACCTTAGTTGACGTACAATGAAATAACTAAGCAGTGAGCAATCCAGGTTGGAATTATTGTCGATTATTTGTTTAGGTAAAACAAAATAACTTACTCAATTAGGTATTTGTAAGCTAGCGTTGTAATGACTTATTTAACTGCCTATTTGTAAGTATATCGCAGTGTCTATATAAATTTTAAGACGGTACTATAATGTGGTTATTCTGGCAAATTATTTCACTTGGAATTTAATTATTTAATTTAAGTTACTATTAAGTTGATTTAACATTAAAAGGTTAAAATAACTCTTATCTGCAGAAAATCGGAATTTGCGGTTGTAATTAAAAAGTAAAACTTGCATATTTAGCAAAACAGTCAAGAATTTTAACCCATAGTGCATTGTGAAAATGAAATGGCTTTAAAATACTTATATAGATTTACTTTTTATAAAACATTAAAAAAACTTATTTTTTAAATAAATATCTCTATGTACACATGTTGAATAAACTACTAGCACTCACTATTGTGTAATCCTTTGAAAGCCTCAATAAAATTCATTGCCATCACTTTTATACTTTGATAAAATATTTTTCATATATTTTTTTGCATATTTGCTACAAATAAAGCCTACAAATATAAACACATACATATAAACTACGTATGTATGTATTTGTATTAATTGTAGGCATCAATAAACAGATACACACACGCATTGATCAATTAATGGTTTAATTGAATGATAACGTTATAGAACAGGTGTTTTTAATTTGTAAATATTTATTATGTACCTGTTGTTGTTGTTGTGGTGCCTGCTGCTACAGATGCTGTCTAAGTTGCTATTATTGTTCTAGTTTTTGTTGTTGCTGTTGCATGAAGCATAAAATGTTCGATAATCGATAAAATTCACTTTTTTTTATTTTATTTATATGTATTTCACTTATTTATAGTAACGCAAGCTTTAAAGAAAATTAAGCAATATTTATCACATTTTGTTTTTTTTAATAAAAAGAAAATTTAAATGATAGTTAAATTAAAACTTGTAGTTAAATTTTCGGCAATGACACTTTTTATATATTTTTCCTTCGTTTTCTTTTCTAATTTTAAGGTTTCAAAAAAAGACGGTTATATGTGACTTTGCACCTTATTTTGATTTACACGTACAAATCAAATTGTTGTATGTTTCCTTTAGTAAATAATTTCGAAAATGTTTCGATTTCCGTTTCCGTTTAACAAATCAGGCACAATTTCCGCCAACGACAACATTACGACAATGTACAAAAAAGAAGGCATCAACAATGTTAAAAAAAGAATTAAGATTCACTGAACACTTTTTTTTATTATTTTTTTAGAAAAAATAAAATTTAATTAAACAGTTTTTTTATATAAAAAAAAAATTATATTTTAATAAAAAAAATATTTTTAATTAAAAATTTGGTTTATGAAAATTTCTTAAAATTCACTTGCACTTTTGAATTATTTTTTTTTGCTTAATGTTTTATCAAGTTTTTATTTTTTACTTTTACTAACAGAAATTTATTTAAATAATTCGACTTGCCAGCGGAGAATCCCCAAAAAGACACGTTTAAACAGTTTGACAGACAAATAAGGACTGTTGCTCAAAGTGTTTTTGTTTTGAATGTGAATTCAAAATAAATATATTCGTTGGTTACTTTAGTCTGCAAGGACATGTTTTGTATATACATACGTGTGTGTGTTAGTGTTGAGATGTATCGGTGTGTGTTGTAATGTATATGAATTTATAGTTGTTGTTATAAACAACTGTTGGAATGTTGTATGCGATTTTGCTTACTTCGTTTTATATCGTAAAAAGTCCTGTTATCTTAAATATCGTATTGAGAGAAATGTTTACACTAATACAATAGTAAAGTAAAGAGAGTGTTTTTTTTTAGAATTTGGGCTTAAAGAGTAAGTGAGAGGAGAGGTAAAGTGCGTTTGTATCAGGCATGGAAAATTGAAATTTTTAAATGAGGAAAATTGTTTTAATATGAATTACTTAATTAGGTCCATATCGGTTTTTTTAAATCTAATTAGTGGTCTACAGTCTAGTATACTTTATAGACTAGTTTTTGAACTAATCTGTGTATTAATCTATGTAACCGTGTACAGAGAAGTCTATCTAGTCTCTGGACTTATGTATTAGTAGGTACGTTGACTAAACTTTGTACTAGTCTTTTGACTCGTTAATGGACTAGACTACAGACTAATCTATGGACTATACTTTAAATATATTGATTATGGACTAGTTTATCTGTGATTAGTCTGTTGACTATACTGTAGTATAGTTTATCGACTAGTTTTTGAACTAATCTGTGTATTAATCTATGTAACCGTGTACAGAGAAGTCTATCTAGTCTCTGGACTTATGTATTAGTAGGTAGATTGACTAAACTTTGTACTACTTGTTTGACTAGTTAATGGACTAGACTACAGACTAATCTATGGACCTATGTACTAGATATTGACTAGCGTATGAATTAAGTAAAAGCCTGGTCTATATAATCAGTCTCGACTATTCTACGGACTATTCTCTTGAACACGTCTCTTCACTAGCCTATGAACACGTCTCTTGACTAGTCTATGGATGCCGTTTGAGCCCACAGCCTTGTCTTTTAACTGGTCCATGGTCTAGCTATTGACTAGCCTTGACTAGTCTATGGACGTCGTTTGAGCCCACAGCCTTATCTTTTAACTGGTCTATGGTCTAGCTTTTGACTAGTCTATCCACTAGTTTATTGACTAGTCTATGAATTGGCCTCTTGACTAGTCTAGAGACTAATCAGCAGGCTAGAATAGTCTCGTTATTAGTCTATGGAGGTCGCTTGCTAGTCCATAGCCTAGTCTTTTAACTGGCCTATGGATTAGCTATTGACTAGTCTATGGTCCTGTCTATTGACTAATCTTTTGACTAGTCCATGAATTAGTCTCTTGACTAGTCTAGAGACTGGACAACAGGCTAGATCAGACCCTTGGAGCCCACTGACTATACCTGTCTCTTGACTAGTCTATGAACTAAGGTCTTGACAGGCTAGACTAGGCTCTTGACTACTCTTTTAATTAGCCTATGGACTAACTATCGAAAGTCTATGGCCTAGTCTATGGCATAGTCTATCGATCAGTTTCTCGGCTAGTTATGATCCAGTATCTTGATTATACTATGCATTAACCTCTTGATTACTCTATTGAATACTTTATTCTGTGGACTAATACTTGGACTAATCTCTTGACTAGTTTGTGAACTAGTATGAATATATATAAGTCAATTTACTAGGGCTATGAGCTTTCCGAGATTGCAGCGATATTTTTTTCGATGACCAAATGT
Organism: Lucilia sericata; assembly: GCF_015586225.1. Classification (NCBI taxonomy): domain Eukaryota; kingdom Metazoa; phylum Arthropoda; class Insecta; order Diptera; family Calliphoridae; genus Lucilia; species Lucilia sericata. The sequence goes on along the minus strand of NW_023994355.1, from coordinate 311,861 downwards.
ACAGAATAAAGTACAATGTAAATAAAATTTCCATCTCTGGTTTGTATATATGTATGTGTAAAACATATCTGCATTTGAACATCTCGTAAAGGTGTCCAAAGGAAAACGCAGACTTCCAAACACGTGAAAATAATCCTTGCAGAATTGTTTAGTAGTGTGACCTTCTGAGATTTAAAATTTATTTCTTACGTGGTTTCTTTCTTTTTTTTCTCCCTGTGTTATATTGCCATTTCCTTTTTTTTACGTGTTTTCCCTCTATTTTTTTTTTAATTTTCTTATGTGAATATAAAAAAATGGCGGGTCTTTCTTTTCAATAACAAAAATAAAAATTGTTTTGTTCACAGATAATAAATATAAGTTTGAAAAAAAAGTAGAGATGTTATTACAGCCCTTTCATTATTCTAATAGATGGATAATGTTTTAGAAATCTAAAAGAAAAATAATTTACCAACCGCTCTTACGTGGAAATAAATGCGTACATATACATATTTTAAGATGACATATAAAAAGGAATAACAAAACAAAACTGTTGATTACCAGTTGATTTCATAAGAAACTTGTTGATAATCTCTGAAAGAAATTCATTAAACTGTCAAATGGATTTGAGCAAATGTCTAAAAGGCATTGAACGCCTCAATGAATTTGTTTGTAATTGTGTAAAAGAAAGGTGTTATTCATTTTGCAATAATAAAAAAAAAATTTGTTTGAGTTTGTTAAATGCAAATTATCTAATGGGTAATAAACTTAATTTGTAAAAATACTTGTTATGAGTTATTTATGAAAGGGGGTTTGAAAATATTTTAATTAACATAGTTAACACTGGGCAATACAGTGATAGAATACAAAGTGTATGGATCTAAGAAAATCTATTAAGAATTTTCTATTACAATAGTTATAGTGAAATGACTTAATCAATTTGTTTTATGTATATTTTGGGTCTACAGGAAGTACTATAGCGTATAAGTGTTATTATATTTAAATATAAAATAAACATCATAATTTTTCAGTTACAAGACGTATGATTGATATTAATTGTCAAAGTTCCGTAAAACGTATACCCAATATAATTATTTAACATGAAAAAGTTTTCTTAACGTAGTTTTTTTATTAATTAGCTAAATTACTTGTAAACAAAAAACTTTCCCGCTCTTAGAAAATAGTTTTCTTCTTTTGTATATTTCTTTGGCTATTGACATATGTTCAATAATGACTTTCTTATTTTGAAATTCAAGCAGCAAAAAGCACTAAAAAATATCAATTAGTCTCAATAACTTTTTAATGTTTTTTTTTCTCATCAAGTTGTTTTTATAAGTTTTTCTTATTTTAACTAAATAGAAACTAATGTTTTGATTGCAGCAACTCATATTAAAAGGAAAAACTCAATGCAGTAGTAAGTATAAATGTGAATACAGTGACAACCACTAAACCTTCATGGCTAAATTAGTTCTCTATTTTCCTGCAACAAACTAACCAAGAATCTATACATTCATTCGTCATTTTCAACTTGATGTTACCGCAAATATGTAGAGAGAAAGAGAGAAAAAATATTGTATAACTGCCACCAAGATACAATTTTTCAATTAATGAAAGCTGTCGCCAACAGTCGTAATAGCATAATGTAAGAACTCGAAAAATAAGACCAAAAAATCTACATAATTTACAAATCTTTCCCTGTATATGGATTTCAATTGTTAATCAAATCAATAGTTTGAAAAATTCCAATTTAAAAACATATGTATGTATGTACATAAATAATGTATGTTTGAATATTGAAGGAGACATCAATATCATTCTAACTGCAATTTGTCAGTTGAAAGGGTTCGTTATCATTGTCGAAATTCTGTTTTGTGTTTTCTGCCATTTCTTTTTTCTGTTGTATTTAAATTAAACTCCTCAACGCTCAAAATAAGAAGATTCATTTGCATTAACTTTAGGGTGAAGGATTGATTTGTGTATTTGTTTCAAGAAAAATGCTGGTCAATTCTATAATGTTATTTGAATGATATTTAAATAGTCATTAGGTTACAGTGGGTCTAAGCTTAAAGATAATTGATATAACAATGTTAAGTTTGACTGAACTAGAGCTGAACTAGAACTGAACTAGAACTGAACTAGAACTGAACTAGAACTGAACTAGAACTGAACTAGAACTGAACTAGAACTGAACTAGAACTGAACTAGAACTGAACTAGAACTGAACTAGAACTGAATTAGAACTGAATTAGAACTGAACTAGAACTGAACTAGAACGAACTGAACTGAACTAGAACTGAACTAGAACTAGAACTGAACTAGAACTGAAGTAGAAGTAGAACTGAACTAACTAGAACTGAACTAGAACTGAACTAGAACTGAACTAGAACTGAACTAGAACTGAACTAGAACTGAACTAGAACTGAACTAGAACTGAACTAGAACTGAACTAGAACTGAACTAGAACTGAACTAGAACTGACTAGAACTGAACTAGAACTGAACTAGAACTGAACTAGAACTGAACTAGAACTGAACTAGAACTGAACTAGAACTGAACTAGAACTGAACTAGAACTGAACTAGAACTGAACTAGAACTGAACTAGAACTGAACTAGAACTGAACTAGAACTGAACTAGAACTGAACTAGAACTGAACTAGAACTGAACTAGAACTGAACTAGAACTGAACTAGAACTGAACTAGAACTGAACTAGAACTGAACTAGAACTGAACTAGAACTGAACTAGACTGAACTAGAACTGAACTAGAACTGAACTAGAACTGAACTAGAACTGAACTAGAACTGAACTAGAACTGAACTAGAACTGAACTTGAACTGAAACTAGAACTGAACTAGAACTGAACTAGAACTGAACTAGAACTGAACTAGAACTGAACTAGAACTGAACTAGAACTGAACTAGAACTGAACTAGAACTGAACTAGAACTGAACTAGAACTGAACTAGAACTGAACTACTAGAACTGAACTAGAACTGCACTAGAACTGAACTAGAACTGAACTAGAACTGAACTAGAACTGAACTAGAACTGAACTAGAACTGAACTAGAACTGAACTAGAACTGAACTAGAACTGAACTAGAACTGAACTAGAACTGAACTAGAACTGAACTAGAACTGAACTAGAACTGAACTAGAACTGAACTAGAACTGAACTAGAACTGAACTAGAACTGAACTAGAACTGAACTAGAACTGAACTAGAACTGAACTAGAACTGAACTAGAACTGAACTAGAACTGAACTAGAACTGAACTAGAACTGAACTAGAACTGAACTAGAACTGAACTAGAACTGAACTAGAAACTGAACTAGAACGAAAGAACTGAACTAGAACTGAACTAGAACTGAAACTAGAACTGAACTAGAACTGAACTAGAACTGAACTAGAACTGAACTAGAACTGAACTAGAACTGAACTAGAACTGAACTAGAACTGAACTAGAACTGAACTAGAACTGAACTAGAACTGAACTAGAACTGAACTAGAACTAGAACTGAACTAGAACTGAACTAGAACTGAACTAGAACTGAACTAGAACTGAACTAGAACTGAACTAGAACAGAACTAGAACTGAACTAGAACTGAACTAGAATTGAACTGGTACATTTTTTTTTTTAAATTTACAAAAATTCATTTATGATCCGAATGGACAAAATTTTAAATAGCGGTAGTTATTTAAATGATATAGTTCAAGAGATACAGATTAATATTAAACATCTTTAGATAGAGGTTTCGAGGGAATTTTCACAAATATTTTTTTTGTAAATAGGTTTTTATTTATGCCTAATAAAAATGAAGCCTTATTAAAAATACTTTCTTCAATATTACGTTTTTAAAAATGTAATTTAATAAATTACTTTAATGGCTGCCACGATGTAAAGCGGAGATCGGTGCCCATTGCCACCATAGGCCGAAAGAACTAAAAATAACACCAATATCAATGAAACACTTAATTTTTTTAAACGTCAGCCGTTTAGCTGCTTCAATGTCTGTTTGATTTTCATGTTCATTTTATACATTCCCTATATATTCTCTTTATGCCCACTACTAACTACATTTACCAACAAGACTAGATTTGATAAATATTGTTATGTCTTTCAAAGTTAAACAAACTAAACATTGTAGTGGCAATCTGGGCGTTTAATGAAGCCAAAATGCAAATGAATTTTGTGGACATATTTTCTATTAAAAAAAAAAAAAAAAAAACAAAAAAAAACATACACAATAGAATACGACCGTATACAGACACACATATAAATCACATTATTATCATTATTGTCAGCATCATTGTCATTAACAACATCATTATTATGTATTAGTGTTATTATTTGGATGTTGTCACTTGGCCGCAAAATCAACAAAACCCCAAAACAACAGAAGCAACACATAGAGAATTTCAATATTAAATGGTGAAATTAACGTATTTTCAAAATTGTATGAAATTGTGGGAATATGTAAAAATTCTAAAACAGCAAAATTTGTACATACATACATTCATATGGACATATGTATGTACATACATACATACATATACATATATGTATTTATTCACATTATTAAAATGTCATTTTAAAACAATGTGGTTTTTTGTATTAGAATCAGCAAACATACCAGCTACTACATCAAGGAAATTTTGTTCTTTCCTAAATTATTTCAAAAAGCAGCTGTGTAACAAATCCTTTTTGACTTTTCAATTAAATTTAACAAATGAAAAAAAAAATTAATTATCATCTGTGATATTTTAAATTGTATTAAATTTTATTGTTTAATGATTGTGACATTTAAAAAAATTGTGTGTGCGCTATAGTTGTACTAAAAATTTAAATATTCATTGAATTTTTTAATAATTATATCGTTTCAATAAAAATTTAGTAACAACTAAATGTTTATGCTAATGAATTTAAATTGGATTTGAAAACTATGTGGAAAAAATTTAATAGTTAGGTTATGTGACTGAAATATAAATATGTGTGGCAAAATATGAAAAGGATTACAAGCATTCTCTGATAAGAGATTTTAATTGTCATTTATTGACCAGAAAATAAATAGAAATCTAATCAACATTTTTATATATACATATACTAGTGATTGTGTATTATTTCAATCCAATAACAAAAAGAAAGAATTAGTTAGTTATTCTCTTTTTTAATTTAATATAATTTATAGTTTTTCTTTGCAATAAAATAACTAAGAAAAACTACTAGGAGAAATAAAATATTTTTTTTATTCGTAGAAACTTAAATATTTAGCAGAAGAGAACATTAAAAATATTTATTTAAAAAAATACAGACAATCTCAGATTTCTAGTCTATAGTATTCACTATAGTCTAGTCTATAGTTTACACTATAGTATAGTCTATAGTCTAATCTATAGTCTAATCTATAGTCTAGTCTATAGTCTAGTCTATAGTCTAGTCTATAGGTCTAGTCTATAGTCTAGTCTATAGTCGTCTCTATAGTCTAGTCTATAGTCTAGCTCTTAGTCTAGTCTATAGTCTCGTTCATAAGTCTAGCTCTATAGTCTAGGCCTATAGTCTAGTCTATAGTCTAGTCGATAGTCAGTCTATAGTCTAGTCTATATTCTATCTATAGTCTAGTCTATAGTCTAGTCTAGTCTATCTATAGTCTAGTCTATAGTCTAGTCTATAGTCTAGTCTATAGTCTAGTCTATAGTCTAGTCTAAGTCTAGTCTATAGTCTAGTCTATATCTAGTCTATAGTCAGTCTAGTCTAGTCTATAGTCTAAGTCCTATAGTCTAGTCCTATAGTCTAAGTCTATAGTCTAGTCTATAGTCTAGTCTATAGTCTAGTATTCTAGTCTATAGTCTAGTCTATAGTCTAGTCTATAGTCTAGTCTATAGTCTAGTCTAATAGTCTAGTCTATAGTCTAGTCTATAGTCTAGTCTATAGTCTGTCTATAGTCCTAGTCTATAGTCTAGTCTATAGTCTAGTCTATAGTCTAGTCTATAGTCTAGTCTATAGTCTAGTCTTAGTCTAGTCTATAGTCTAGTCTATAGTCTAGTTATAGTCTAGTCTATGTCTAGTCTATAGTCCTAGTCTATAGTCTAGTCTATAGTCTAGTCTATAGTCTAGTCTATAGTCTAGTCTATAGTCTAGTCTATAGTCTAGTCTATAGTCTAGTCTATAGTCTAGTCTATAGTCTAGTCTATAGTCTAGTCTATAGTCTAGTCTATAGTCTAGTCTATAGTCTAGTCTATAGTCTAGTCTATAGTCTAGTCTATAGTCTAGTCTATAGTCTAGTCTATAGTCTAGTCTATAGTCTAGTCTATAGTCTAGTCTATAGTCTAGTCTATAGTCTAGTCTATAGTCTAGTCTATAGTCTAGTCTATAGTCTAGTCTATAGTCTAGTCTATAGTCTAGTCTATAGTCTAGTCTATAGTCTAGTCTATAGTCTAGTCTATAGTCTAGTCTATAGTGTAGTCTATAGTGTAGTCTATAGTCTAATCTATAGTCTAGTCTATAGTCTAGTCTATAGTCTAGTCTATAGTCTAGTCTATAGTCTAGTCTATAGTCTAGTCTATAGTCTAGTCTATAGTCTAGTCTATAGTCTAGTCTATAGTCTAGTCTATAGTCTAGTCTATAGTCTAGTATAGTCTAGTCTATAGTCTAGTCTATAGTCTAGTCTATAGTCTAGTATAGTCTAGTCTATAGTCCTAGTCTATAGTCTAGCTATAGTCTAGTCTATAGTCTAGCCTATAGTCTAGTCTATAGTCTAGCTATAGTCTAGTCTATAGTCTAGTCTATAGTCTAGTCTATAGTCTAGTCTATAGTCTAGTCTATAGTCTAGTCTATAGTCTAGTCTATAGTCTAGTCTATAGTCTAGTCTATAGTCTAGTCCTAGTCTATTGTCTAGTCTATAGTCTAGTCTATAGTCTAGTCTATAGTCTAGTCTATAGTCTAGTCTATAGTCTAGTCTATAGTCTAGTCTATAGTCTAGTCTATAGTCTAGTCTATAGTCTAGTCTATAGTCTAGTCTATAGTCTAGTCTATAGTCTAGTCTATAGTCTATTCTATAGTCTAGTCTATAGTCTAGTCTATAGTCTAGTCATATAGTCTAGTCTATAGTCTAGTCTATAGTCTAGTCTATAGTCTAGTCTATAGTCTAGTCTATAGTCTAGTCTATAGTCTAGTCTATAGTCTAGTCTATAGTCTAGTCTATAGTCTAGTCTAGAGTCTAGTCTATAGTCCAGTCTATAGTCTAGTCTATAGTCCAGTCTATAGTCTAGTCTATAGTCCTAGTCTATAGTCCAGTCTATAGTCTAGTCTATAGTCTAGTCTATAGTCTAGTCTATAGTTCTAGTCTATGGTCTAGTCTATAGTCTAGTCTATAGCTAGTCTATAGTCAGTCTATAGTCTAGTCTATAGTCTAGTCTATAGTAGTCTATAGTCTAGCTAAGTCTAGTCTATAGTCTAGTCTATAGTCTAGTCTATAGTTAGTCTAAGTCTATCTATGGTCTAGTCTATAGTCCAGTCTATAGTCTAGTCTATAGTCTAGTCTATAGTCCTAGTCTATAGTCTAGTCTATAGTCTAGTCTATAGTCTAGTCTATAGTCTAGTCTATAGTCTAGTCTATAGTCTAGTCTATAGTCTAAGTCTATAGTCTAGTCTATAGTTAGTCATAGCGTCTACTAGTCTAGTCTATAGTCTTAGTCTATAGTCTAGTCTATAGTCTAGTCTATAGTCTAGTCTATAGTCTAGTCTATAGTCTAGTCTATAGTTCTAGTCTATAGTCTAGGTCTATAGTCTAGTCTATAGTCTAGTCTATAGTCTAGTCTATAGTCTAGTCCTATAGTCTAGTCTATAGTCTAGTCTTAGTCTAGTATATAGTCTAGTCTATAGTCTAGTCTATAGTCTAGTCTATAGTCTAGTCTATAGTCTAGTCTATAGTCCTAGTCTATAGTCTAGTCTATAGTCTAGTCTATAGTCTAGTCTATAGTCTAGTCTATAGTCTAGTCTATAGTCTAGTCTATAGTCTAGTCTATAGTCTAGTCTATAGTCTAGTCTATAGTCTAGTCTATAGGCTAGTCTATAGTCTAGTCATAGTCTAGTCTATAGTCTAGTCTATAGTCTAGTCTATAGTCTAGACTAGTCTATAGTCTAGTCTATAGTCTAGTCCATAGTCTAGACTAGTCTATAGTCTAGTCTACAGTCGAGTCCATAGTCTAGACTAGTCTGTAGTCTAGTCTAGTGACGTTTTGTAGCGGCTTTTGCAAAAACCTAAATCTGACAGTTTTTAACTGGTTTTTAATATGATTTGACAGGAAATAGTGCAAGTAAAATTAACAACTCAACAAGCGAAGGACCCGGCTACAAAGATATCAAATTCATTGCGACGATTTTGTTTGTTAAACAATTGTTGTCACATTTTTAATTATAAAAATAACTGTTAAAACTTGAAAAAGTTTCTTGTTTACTCATTTATTTAAGAACAGTTAAAACTGAATCCATAAAATGGAACTGTATGACCCAAGTGTTAAAAACTTTAACATTAAATATTAGTTTTAATTTTGCTGTAACAAGTCAAGCCAATTTCTTTAAATATCTCGTTATAAACAAAATTTATTACAACAAAACACAGCTGTTTCTCTCTAACATATAACGAAAGGCGGGAAATTTAAATGCCAACATGTTGTTTGTTAAAGCAACTTGATTAAGTGGCAAATTACAACTTTATCTCCAACTCATCTTTCCTTCAAACGTTTTAGGTTTCAGTAACAGTTTCTTGTTGAGATTTTCTAATTTTCTGCTTTTCTTCACCTTAGATTTTCATGTTGTTTTCAAAGTGTTTTATAAAACAGTTTACCTGTAAATTGTAGAAAAAATGGCAAAAAAAACAAAGTTAGAATGAAAAAACAAACAACAAAATCAGAATAAAATAAGCAACATCATCTTTTATAGTAAATAATTATTTTGCAAAGTAAAATTGTGTTGGCATCTTGAAACAGCAACTAAAACAAGAAAAAAACTAAAAGATTGGTCATTAATTTGTTGACCTGTCAACATCATTGAATTATAAAAATGTTAGGAAATAAGGACACAGAAAATGGCAGCAGAAATAGTTAACAGGCAAGTTGTAATAGTATGTAGTTTGGCTGCAGGAGAAAACTTGACTAAAGAAAACTTTTGTTACAATTACCACTTGGTTTGTAGTGGAAAGATAGAAAGAAGAAAAAAAGTGTTCGGGGGTAAGGGTATGCTGTGAATGAAAAGTTAATTTTTGAAATCTAGCAGAGAAAATAGAGAGCGAGACAGAGACGAGTTAATGAAATTTAGAACTACAATAATTAAACGTTTAAATGAAATGCAAAAAAAAAAAAAAAAATCAAAATAGAAAAAACTTGAAGTGGGACAAATAGCAAAACTGTTGCAATAAAGAAACTTAATTAGCTAGCTTTAATCATAGTATTTTTTTAAATTTACAATGAAAATATTTGTATACTTACGAATTTAAAATACCTGGCAATTAAATTGAAGTGATGGTGTTGAAATTTGGATACTGTTGTTGTTCAGTTTTAAAAATTAAACGGTAAGTTTATAGTTATTTAGAAGAAAAAAAATCTTAACTGTTTCCTAATGAACTAGTCTAATCTATAGTCTAGTCTATAGTCTAGTCTAGAGCTAGCTATAGTCTAGTCTATAGTCTAGTCTATAGTCTAGTCTATAGTCTATCTATAGTCTAGTCTATAGTCTAGTCTATAGTCTAGTCTATAGTCTAGTCTATAGTCTAGTCTATAGTCTAGTCTATAGTCTAGTCTATAGTCTAGTCTATAGTCCTAGTCTATAGTCTAGTCCTATAGTCCTAGTCTATAGTCTAGTCTATAGTCTAGTCTATAGTCTAGTCTATAGTCTAGTCTATAGTCTAGTCTATAGTCTAGTCTATAGTCAGTCTATAGTCTAGTCTATAGTCTAGTCTATAGTCTAGTCTATAGTCCTAGTCTATAGTCTAGTCTATAGTCTAGTCTATAGTCTAGTCTATAGTCTAGTCTATAGTCTAGTCTATAGTCTAGTCTATAGTAGTCTATAGTCTAGTCTATAGTCTAGTCTATAGTCTATAGTCTAGTCTATAGTCTAGTCTATAGTCTAGTCTTAGTCGTCTATAGTCTGTCTATAGTCTAGTCTATAGTCTAGTCTATAGTCTAGTCTATAGTCTAGTCTATAGTCTAGTCTATAGTCTAGTCTAGTCTAGTCTATAGTCTAGTCTATAGTCTAGTCTATAGTCTAGTCTATAGTCTAGTCTATAGTCTAGTCTATAGTCTAGTCTATAGTCTAGTCTATAGTCTAGTCTAATAGTCCTAGTCTATAGTCTAGTCTATAGTCTAGTCTATAGTCCTAGTCTATAGTCTAGTCTATAGTCTAGTCTATAGTCTAGTCTATAGTCTAGTCTATAGTCTAGTCTATAGGGCTAGTCTATAGTCTAGTCTATAGTCTAGTCCTATAGTCTAGTCTATAAGTCTAGTCTATAGTCTAGTCATAGTCCCTAGTTCTATAGTCTAGTCTATAGTCTAGTCTATAGTCTATTCTATAGTCTAGTCTATAGTCTAGTCTATAGTCTAGTCTTAGTCTAGTCCTATAGTCTACTATAGTCTAGTCTATAGTCTAGTCTATAGTCTAGTCTATAGTCTAGTCTATAGTCTAGTCATAGTCTAGTCTATAGTCTAGTCTATAGTCTAGTCTATAGTCTAGTCTATAGTCTAAGTCTATAGTCTAGTCTATAGTCTAGTCTATAGTCCTAGTCTATAGTCTAGGTCCTATAGTCTAGTCTATAGTCTAGTCTATAGTCTAGTCTATAGTCTAGTCTATAGTCGAGTCTATAGCTAGTCTATAGTCTAGTCTATAGTCATAGTCTATAGTCTAGTCTATAGTCTAGTCTATAGTCTAGTCTATAGTCTAGTCTATAGTCTAGTCTATAGTATAGTCTATAGTCTAGTCTAGTCTATTCTAGTCTATAGTCTAGTCTATAGTCTAGCTATAGTCTAGTCTATAGTCTAGTCTATAGTCTAGTCTATAGTCTAGTCTATAGTCTAGTCTATAGTCTAGTCTATAGTCTAGTCTATAGTCTAGTCTATAGTCTAGTCTATAGTCTAGTCTATAGTCTAGTCTATAGTCTAGTCTATAGTCTAGTCATAGTCTAGTCTATAGTCTAGTCTATAGTCTAGTCTATAGTCTAGTCTATAGTCTAGTTATAGTCTAGTCTATAGTCTAGTCTATAGTCTAGTCTATAGTCTAGTCTATAGTCTAGTCTATAGTCTAGTCTATAGTCTAGTCTATAGTCTAGTCTATAGTCTAGTCTATAGTCTAGTCTATAGTCTAGTCTATAGTCTAGTCTATAGTCTAGTCTATAGTCTAGTCTATAGTCTAGTCTATAGTCTAGTCTATAGTCTAGTCTATAGTCTAGTCTATAGTCTAGTCTATAGTCTAGTCTATAGTCTAGTCTATAGTCTAGTCTATAGTCTAGTCTATAGTCTAGTCATAGTCTAGTCTATAGTCTAGTCTAGTCTAGTCTATAGTCTAGTCTATAGTCTAGTCTATAGTCTAGTCTATAGTCTAGTCTATAGTCTAGTCTATAGTCTAGTCTATAGTCTAGTCTATAGTCTAGTCTATAGTCTAGTCTATAGTCTAGTCTATAGTCTAGTCTATAGTCTAGTCTATAGTCTAGTCTATAGTCTAGTCTATAGTCTAGTCTATAGTCTAGACTATAGTCTAGTCTATAGTCTAGTCTATAGTCTAGTCTATAGTCTAGTCTATAGTCTAGTCTATAGTCTAGTCTATAGTCTAGTCTATAGTCTAGACTATAGTCTAGTCTATAGTCTAGTCTATAGTCTAGACTATAGTCTAGTCTATAGTCTAGTCTATAGTCTAGACTATAGTCTAGTCTATAGTCTAGTCTATAGTCTAGACTATAGTCTAGTCTATAGTTTAGTTTATAGTCTAGTCTATAGTCTAGTTTATAGTCTAGTCTATAGTCTAGCCTATAGTCTAGTCTATAGTCTAGACTATAGTCTAGTCTATAGGCTAGTCTTATTTTCTCTCACACAGTGATATTAATATTATTCATTTACACACATAATAGATATTTCACCTGATAATGCAGTATCAATAAAAATTAATGTGTTCTTTTTAATTTCAGTTAAGTACAATAATAATAAACAAATATTGCTGAATTGCCTTTAGAATTTACCAACACAAAGTACAATTCCTATTAATATTGTTAATTTCAGAGCCTTAATACATTTTTCGGCTAAGTAATGTAAGCTAAATTAAAAAAAAAAACTAAAAGTTGTTAGACATATTTTTTTTAAATGCAGGATTACTTTTTCACAAAGAAAACACATATTATGATTTACTGAAATCTATAAAGAGGAAAGAAAATATTCTAAAAAAATATATACATGTGCCATAAAGTCATAAATGTTGGTTTAAAAAAAGTAAATAAATGTTACTTGACAAAAGTTCTTCATCAGCAATTCTTCCGGTTTTGGTTTTTTATTTTACAGAGTTTTGAGGTTTTATATAAATTTAAGTTTTTTTTTTTTCAAAGAAAAAAGAAATTGTTGTCATAAATTTTTGCGTAACAACAACAAAAAACAACAATCCGCAAAAAAATTATATTTGAAAATTTTGTTAAAGCAAAATGAAATTTAGTCCTTTTAAACGTACATATGTACAATGTACATGTGTATGTATGTATATGTCCTCATAAATACATGCACTTTATTATATAAGTGTGTCAACAAATTCAATCAGAGATAATCGTATTCAACAAAATCCCTCTTAAAAAGTGGCAGAAAGAAATGTGTAAAATAAGCAAATCCTTTTTTGTTGTGGACCCTGTTTTGTTGCGGTTGTTTTGAAGATGTTACAAGTGTTACAAAAAATGTATAAATTTAAAATAAATTTGTTTAGATAAGTTTTTTTGGGGCTTGTTTTTTAGCTACTTACCCGTTTATAATTTAGTCCTTGTTACTGATATTGGTCTGGAGATAGGAGTACGAATGTCATCTAGTTTTTTCTAGCTTGAAAATAAAGCGAGAGAAGCTGTTAGCAGCTGTGTTAAATCTGCGGTTTATCGTTTAAATAAAAGTAGAAAAGGAAGAATTACAAACTTGAATTAAATGGACTTAAAGTACTTATCTTATGCCCTATAAATAAAGTTGTAAAAAAGTACATAAATCTTTTGGGGTATTAAAATAAATATTAACTGGTTTAAAGTGTAACAAGTGTTAGTGAAATGAAAGGGAAATTTTGTTAAATCTAAAAAATGTGGAATGTAATTATTGTGTTTACCAACTACTTAACTAACTAACTAACTAACTAACAAACAAAAAACACAACAACAACTACTACTACTAACTAACTAACTAAAACTAACTAACTAACTAACTAACTAACTAACTAACTAACTAACTAACTAACTAACTAACTAACTAACTAACTAACTAACTAACTAACTAACTAACTAACTAACTAACTAACTAACTAACTAACTAACTAACTACTAACTAACTACTACTAACTAACTAACTAACTAACTAACTAACTAACTAACTACTAACTAACTAACTAACTAACTAACTAACTAACTAACTAACTAACTACTAACTAACTAACTAACTAACTAACTAACTAACTAACTAACTAACTAACTAACTAACTAACTAACTAACTAACTACTAACTAACTAACTAACTAACTACTAACTAACTAACTACTAACTAACTAACTAACTAACTAACTAACTAACTAACTAACTAACTAACTAACTAACTAACTAACTAACTAACTAACTAACTACTAACTAACTAACTAACTAACTAACTAACTAACTAACTAACTAACTAACTAACTCTAACTAACTAACTAACTAACTAACTAACTAACTAACTAACTAACTAACTAACTAACTACTAACTAACTAACTAACTAACTAACTAACTAACGTAACTAACTATCTATCTACTATCTATCTATCTATCTATCTATCTATCTATCTATCTATCTATCTATCTATCTATCTATCTATCTATCTATCTATCTATCTATCTATCTATCTATCTATCTATCTATCTATCTATCTATCTATCTATCTATCTATCTATCTATCTATCTATCTATCTATCTATCTATCTATCTATCTATCTATCTATCTATCTATCTATCTATCTATCTATCTATCTATCTATCTATCTATCTATCTATCTATCTATCTATCTATCTATCTATCTATCTATCTATCTATCTATCTATCTATCTATCTATCTATCTATCTATCTATCTATCTATCTATCTATCTATCTATCTATCTATCTATCTATCTATCTATCTATCTATCTATCTATCTATCTATCTATCTATCTATCTATCTATCTATCTATCTATCTATCTATCTATCTATCTATCTATCTATCTATCTATCTATCTATCTACTATCTATCTATCTATCTATCTATCTATCTATCTATCTATCTATCTATCTATCTATCTATCTATCTATCTATCTATCTATCTATCTATCTATCTATCTATCTATCTATCTATCTATCTATCTATCTATCTATCTATCTATCTATCTATCTATCTATCTATCTATCTATCTATCTATCTATCTATCTATCTATCTATCTATCTATCTATCTATCTATCTATCTGTCTATCTATCTATCTATCTATCTATCTATCTATCTATCTATCTATCTATCTATCTATCTATCTATCTATCTATCTATCTATCTATCTATCTATCTATCTATCTATCTATCTATCTATCTATCTATCTATCTATCTATCTATCTATCTATCTATCTATCTATCTATCTATCTATCTATCTACGAGCAAAATATTTCCCATTTCCTAATTTAAAAACTTAGGCCAACAAAGAGGTCAATAGACATATATAATTAAATTTAAATAAAAACTAAAAAAACATGTGTTGATAAAATATTCATCTCTTAGTTGTGCTTCTCCTATTCCTATGAAATAGATTAAGGTTTTAAAAAGATTTTCTTAAGAAAACTTTCTGTTCCCCTTTTTTCTGTTTTCCAACAAAAATTTTAAACTTTATAGGATTCACCCTTAACCGCAATAACTTGTCGCCTAAAATATAAAGTACAAACTTATTCTGGCTTGTTAAAACAAAATCTGAACATCAATTTAAAGGGAAAGTGAAACGAAACAGAATTAAGAAGAAAATAAAAAAGAACATAAAGTTGTTTTAAGTCGATTAATATTTTATGATAAATTTGAAGTATTTTGTTGTCCTTCAAAAACACCAGCAACGAATGCACGAACAAGTGATAAATAAAAAAAACAAGACGAAAAAGAAAAAAAAAATTACAAACGTTTATAATGTTTAAACATATTTGTAGTTCTTATCCTTGTTATATGTACTTTTAAGTATGAGTATATGTTGTGTGCTTTTGGTTTTTATATCCTACCCCTGCCACCAACTACAATTGTGGTGAGATTATAGGGCTAATGTTTGTGCTTTTAGTTGGTTGTAGGATTTGTAACAGGAGATTTAAAGTTGATTTTCTTGTGTGTCGAAGTTTTCGTTCAAAAGAGAAAGAATTTAAAGGATAATTCCAATAAATTGGACTTTTTGTATATATAGAACATTTAAAATTTGTTTAAATATATAAAATAATTTCAATCAATTTGTAGCGTGAAACCTGTTCGTTGATACTTTTCCATAAGATTTATCTAGCGACAGCTCAACTTGTTTGTAAACATTACTCAGCCTGATACGTACGTGTGTGCATAAGTGTGTCTGTGTGTGAATAAGTATCCTTTTTTTCCAAAAGCATCTCCCCAACTATTATACTAACACACTTAAACAAAACAACACTCTTACAAATGAAATGTAGAATATATTCAGTTTTACTAGAAGCACAAAAAAAGGACGAACATTAATTTTCTTCAAAACATTTTTTTCAAACATGCCTTTTTACTAAGGCTTCCTCTTTTTGGTAGCGTTGTGTTTGTTTCGTGTTATTTGCTGTTGTTGTTCATGCATGAGTACAACGGATCATGATGCTGAGGTACATAGAGTAACAAGACATTTTTTACGTTCTTCCGTTTAACATTTATTTTATGATGATATTTCTACTTTTATTTTTGCTTCTTTTATATTTTTATTAATTTTTTCTTCTTCTATTTTTTGTTATCAAACAAAATATGTTGCTTGTTGTGATTATGAGTTCATATTGTATACTTTATACTTTCTTCATGTCACCATCATCAACATCAACATCAGCGTTCCGTCATTTTGTCATTTCGTGTGTCATCTTTTACGTTTACTTTTCAATATTTGCTGAGAGCACACACACTTCTAAACTGTCATTTGTATTTAGTTGAATGTTAAGTGTATGTAGGAGTACATTTCAGAAGTATAAGTACTATTACAAGTAGTAGATTCCTTTCTTCTGTTTTCTTTTTTTTTTTTAAATGGTTGGAAAGTAGACACAAATTATACATATACATACTATATTTTTATTATACTCCTCTACTTTTCTCATTCATTGTAACACTTATTTTATGGCTGGAGAGGAATGTTGGAGATACTTATTAAAGGTAGCAAGCAGTAGGAAAATCACTTCAAGTATCCCCACAGTTATTTAAACAGCAAAAAGCAGACGATTACTTAAAGTCATTAAAGGATATTTACTTGAACGTTATACTTTAACGATTTAAAAATGCAAAAACTGTTTGTTTTGTGGTAATAGTTAGTCGTCACATTACCTTGTCTATTATTCTAAAATTACTTCTTGTTTAAGCACAAAGTTGGTCGGTTAATGACCGCCGTTTACTTATAGTAACACTTCTAAGCAGTAGCCAAAGTTATGAAACTAAATAATGATGAACAGACAGACCTTGCCTTGTTCTAAGTATATAGTATCGTGTTTGAAAAGTGTTCAGATATTGATTCCTACTATAGATAACTATTTGTTACGGATTTCTTTGTTGCGTAAATTTTAAAAAATTTACTTCTTTTGGCAGACAACAATCGTCTCATTATTACCAGCAAGAAGATACAAAATAGATTTTGAAACAAATAAGGGTTCTATATAGGGTTCTATAAATCGACTTTCGAATAATCGAACAATCGACTTTTTGTCGAAAAAAGTCGAAAAGTCGAAGTCGACTATTTTGTTCAAAAAAAGTAGATAACTCGACTATCGTCTATGAAAAAAGTCGAAAAGTCGACTTTGTTAATAAAAGTCGAAAAGTCTGAAAGTCGAAAAAAGTCGATAAGTCGAAAAAAGCCGAAAAGTCGAATAAAGTTGAAAAAAGTCGAAGAAAGTCGAAAAAAGTCGAAAAGTCGTCAAAAAGTCGAAAAGTCGGAACAAGTCGAAAAGTCGGAAAAAGTCGAAAACTCCAAAATTGTAGAAAAAAGTCAAAAATAGTCGAAATTTTTAAAAAAGTGGAAAAAAGTCAAAAACTCTAAAATAGTCGGAAAAACCCGAAAAAAGTCAAAAAATAGTCGAAAAAAGTCTAAAAGTCGACTATTTATAAAATACTTATAGTTGAAAAGTCTAAAAGTCGACTTTTAATTAAATGAAAAAAAAAGTCGAAAAGTCGACTTTTCGTTTCAACTATAGAACCCTAGTTCTATATTTGTATGTTCCTTTACCATGGTGTGGTTTTCAATAGTTAATTGAATTACTTTATATTTTTTTAAATTATCATTTAGACTCTGTCGATATTTGGGGTCTTCAGAAAATTGCTTTCAACAGACAGACGGAGGGATGGACATGGCTTAATCGACTCCTTTATCTATAAGGATCCAGAATATATTTATATACTTAACAGGGTCGGAAAATTATATTATAGGAATGACAACCTTATATTTAGCCTTCTCACAAAGGTAAAGGGGATAAATATGCAAAATCTGTTCATTGTAGAACGAGACCATTGTACTTTTTGACATCGATTATAAACCAATTAGTTTATAGGATAATTTGAATGATCTGATGATCTTTCAAAATTAAAAATTTTTCTTATACTATTCCAATAAAACTTAATCAATATCTACACTGAATTTTAATAGGCTGTTTAGGACCAGAATATCTAGAAGGTTTGGAATGTTTGAACCGCGAACACTGTCCTAAGGGAGGACGTAATCTCAATCTACACTGATGTTTCAAAGACAGAAAGAGGCAAGGGCTTGGTAATTTTATCCGAAAAAAACTGGATCTTCTGTTGTCTCTTCGACTACCTGACACATGTATGGTTTCAGACAGAGATATATGCCATCAATACAGCCGCGAGAAGAATCCGACTATACATATCGACTTGGACAGCCTTTCATCAATCAAGGCCCTTAATTTCAACGTTGTATCCAATCACTGGCACAACTGACACAACATCACGCTGAGTTGATATGGGTCCCAGGACATGAGGGCATCCGGGGAAATGAAATATCTAATGAATGCCCAACTAAAGGGTCATCCTTAGACTTAATTCTTGCGCAAAGGTATATTTACACCTCCCTGGTGATGTCATCGAAATTGAAAGATGACTGGGCTTTGAGTAAGATAGAACTCAGGTGGTCAAATATCACCACTTGTAGAATATCCAGACTGCTCTGGCCCAATCTGACAAATGATAGCTTTAGGAATCTCTTGTCTTTTAGTATGAATTAAGATTAGACTTCTCATGGGTATAATAACTGGGCACTGTTGATTGGACATACGTATGTCGGAACGTATGGGCTACCCACGTTATAGCTATTGTAGAAGTTGTTTGGATGAAGAAGAAGAGGACTACTGCCCAGCCTTACAAGAGCATACTTTATCTTGCTAGAGCACTTTCCCTAATCTGGACTCTCTCAGAGAAGAATCACTAGTAAATATGATCGAATTTATTAGAAGTACTTGCTAGATCTCACAAGGAATACAGGAACCACATAGTAAACGAAATTAGGGAGGGAAGTTAATACATAAACGAGAATATGTATTAACTCTCAACATAAGAGAATAGACTTCTAAGGATACCACAATGGGTCACATGTCCTGCGAGTGAACTCGCTAACTAGAAAGCAATCCTCGTAACCTAACCTAATCAAAAGAATAGAACACTATTTTTTAAGAACAAGTGAAATCGGAATACAAGAATTTTAAAAGTATGAGGAATATTTTAACAAGCAGAAGAATTAAAAGTTAATACATACACAACTTAACACAAATTAGTGTTAAATGATTATTTTTTTCTACTGCTCCTTAATTCCAACAATCTCTTTAACAACCACTTGAAATAAATTCCTTTGACTTAAAAAAACACACACATACACACGATTTCGTGACATGTTAAACGTGTCCTTCAGTTTTATAAGTATTAAAACCATTTTAATCTGTTTTCTTCGCAATTTTTCTTTCATTAATTTAACTTTTTCCTTTTGGTTGTTTGTTTTATTGTGTGCAAAATAAATCTTTTAATAAGATTTCAGTTATAAACTTTTTTTCTTTCGTCCTGCCCTCCGTCTGTCCACTCAACCCTGCCTAGCCAATAGCGTTTGTTTTTCTGTAAAATCACAATAAGCTTCTGGTTTAACAAAAATGTGTGTATTTTTTGTACTTATAACCGCAAAATAACATATTGTTGTTGTTTATCGAAAGCTTACACATGTATTTTAAAGGGGGTACTATTTTGAAGGGGACATCAATTTAATTAAATTCCTAATTAAGATATTCATATATTATTAGGAAATTTCAAATATCGAGTTTAGGGCCGATTTAATGCTTACTTTTAGAAACAATATAACAATTTAAGTACTTTAGTAACATTCGAAGGTACTAAAGTACCTTAATTCGAACAGACTTTTTAAATAATAAACAATAATGGTTTCGAATGTTTCAAGGTGGAGACAACGAAGTACTTTTTACATCAATACAATTAAATCTTTTGATTTTCAAGGCTAAGGCACCGAAGTACTTTTAACATCAATTTAATTAAACCTTTTGATTTGTAATGATTACACTTAAGAAAAAATGTCTTTGGAATAATGAAACCCTACTAATATTCACGTTCTGAAAGTGTTCGTGTATATGTTATAAAAAGTATCTGTGTAAAAAATTCTCATCTATGTTTGTTATGCTTTTTTTACAGATGGTGCCACAGGAAATACACACCATGGATGTTGTAGTTGTTCTTTTATCTGCTGTTGTTGTTTACAATGTTGACAAGATGTCGGAACATTGACTGCAATTTTTTGACTTTTGTATAAACAAAATTTTATATCAGCGTGTGTGTACGTGTGTAACGGTATTGGCACCTACGAACTCATCATACTTTAATGTATTTTAAAATGCATCAGTCATGGGCATTGTTTAACACAAAAGAAAAATTAGCAAATATTTATGATATTTTTTGGCAAAAATTTAAAATTTTGACCCACTGTAACTCAGAAGGTTTTCAGCCAATATTTTGTGTCTAAAATACTATCCCATAGGATAAAAATTGGTGCAATTTTCATCCCAATGGAAGATGTCGGTTTCAAAAGTTGGCTCACTTGATATGAAATCCCCCATATATGTACATTATGATATCCCGTGGACCGCATTTTTCACGAAACGACTTTTTTAGATTCTGCCAATCTTGTAGTAAATGAGTGATAACGTGTATTGCCCATTACTGACTTATATTTACTTTTGTATGTTTATTTACATACATACAAATACATACATATTCATATGTATGTAAATACGTATACTCATAAATTTGTACATTTATGTACATATGTATGTATGTATGTATGTGCAGAAAATACGAAAATGCTGACACATATTGAGTGCATGCCAATTTATGTGTTAATTTAATTACAGTATCTTCTCCTGCGAGCACTCACCCAAAGTCATTCTGTCTGTCATTCATGTAAAATTACATGTTACATATACATACCATGTGAGTTTAAAGAAACTGTACATGTATGCTTTATTTGATATGGTACATTTTACTAACAAAATTTTATTATTTAGGTTATACTGTTAATATTTATGTATGACTAACTCAGTTGGAAATTTTCGTGATAAATTTTTCAATTTGACAAACTTTCTGTCAACAGCAGCCCAAAAAAAACAATATGTAAATTTTTCAATTAGACAAAATGCTTACATGTCATCTACATACTTTACACCAAGTAAATTTCAAATTGGTCTTGTATTCTCATATCCTTATACACTATAGAACTTCAAATGAGTATTAGTTTTGAACTTTTACAAAATATTTTATAAGCCTTTAGTGTAACAAAATAAACAACAACAGCAATAATATGGAAAAGCAACAATTTAGAGTAAGAGCAATAATAATACACACAAAAACAACATTGACAACCACAAAACCTAATATGATTATTAAAAGTCTTTAGAGGTTTCCATCTTCATATTTTTTTTTCTAAATCATGACTATAACGATGCTGATGTCGTTGACAATGTAGAGGCAACTATACAAATACTCATACATACAAAAAAGAATCCTGTTTTAAGGATGAGCATATATCTGTGTAAATACCTGTGTTTCCACTTTTAATACATGTGTTGCAACACATTTAAACTTTATATACATGAAAAACTATTAAAATCTTGTTTAAATATGTATTATATATTGTATATACATTAGGGTGGTAACTAAAATAGGGTCCAATCACAACGTGGTATGCAGTAGTGTGCTAATAACGAAAACACTAGGAGTAAATACTTTTTGTGACAAATCGATAGTGTAAAGGTTATCGCCCTAATATACAATATATGTGCATAAGTACATATGTCTGTACATGTGTGTTTGTTGATGTACGTACATACATATCCAGCAATAGCTTGTGCCACTAATTGCGGTACAGAGGGTTAAACATGTTTTTTTGTGTTTACAAATAGTAAACGTTTTTATTTAGAATGTTTTAGTGGAATTTTTTATGCAAGTATCTAATAAAAAAACATGTTGGTAAATTATAGGAAAAAATGCATTATCCACGCAATGTAGAATATTGCAAGAGTGATAAATGATCAACAGCTTAGTAAGGATGTTTGAAAGGAATCGCGAAATTTTTGGTATCTTAGCTCGTGTGATTTTGTAAATCCATAATTGAACTAGAACTGAACTAGAACTGAACTAGAACTGAACTAGAACTGAACTAGAACTGAACTAGAACTGAACTAGAACTGAACTAGAACTGAACTAGAACTGAACTAGAACTGAACTAGAACTGAACTAGAACTGAACTAGAACTGAACTAGAACTGAACTAGAACTGAACTAGAACTGAACTAGAACTGAACTAGAACTGAACTAGAACTAACTAGAACTGAACTAGAACTGAACTAGAACTGAACTAGAACTGAACTAGAACTGAACTAGAACTGAACTAGAACTGAACTAGAACTGAACTAGAACTGAACTAGAACTGAACTAGAACTGAACTAGAACTGAACTAGAACTGAACTAGAACTGAACTAGAAACTGAACTAGAACTGAACTAGAACTGAACTAGAACTGAACTAGAACTGAACTAGAACTGAACTAGAACTGAACTAGAACTGAACTAGAACTGAACTAGAACTGAACTAGAACTGAACTAGAACTGAACTAGAACTGAACTAGAACTGAACTAGAACTGAACTAGAACTGAACTAGAACTGAACTAGAACTGAACTAGAACTGAACTAGAACTGAACTAGAACTGAACTAGAACTGAACTAGAACTGAACTAGAACTGAACTAGAACTGAACTAGAACTGAACTAGAACTGAACTAGAACTGAACTAGAACTGAACTAGAACTGAATAGAACTGAACTAGAACTGAACTAGAACTGAACTAGAACTGAACTAGAACTGAACTAGAACTGAACTAGAACTGAACTAGAACTGAACTAGAACTGACTAGAACTGAACTAGAACTGAACTAGAACTGAACTAGAACTGAACTAGAACTGAACTAGAACTGAACTAGAACTGAACTAGAACTGAACTAGAACTGAACTAGAACTGAACTAGAACTGAACTAGAACTGAACTAGAACTGAACTAGAACTGAACTAGAAACTGAACTAGAACTGAACTAGAACTGAACTAGAACTGACTAGAACTGAACTAGAACTGAACTAGAACTGAACTAGAACTGAACTAGAACTGACTAGAACTGAACTAGAAACTGAACTAGAACTGAACTAGAACTGAACTAGAACTGAACTTAGAAACGGAACTAGAACTGAACTAGAACTGAACTAGAAACAACTGAACTAGAACTGAACTAGAACTGAACTAGAACTGAACTAACTGAACTAGAACTGAACTAGAACTGAACTAGAACTGAACTAGAACTGAACTAGAACTGAACTACGAACTGAACTAGAACTGAACTAGAACTGAACTAGAACTGAACTAGAACTGAACTAGAACTGAACTAGAACTGAACTAGAACTGAACTAGAACTGAACTAGAACTGAACTAGAACTGAACTAGAACTGACTAGAACTGAACTAGAACTGAAACTAGACTGAACTAGAACTGAACTAGAACTGAACTAGAACTGAACTAGAACTGACTAGAACTGAACTAGAACTGAACTAAACTGAACTAGAACTGAACTAGAACTGAACTAGAACTAGAACTGACTAGAACTGAACTAGAACTGAACTAGAACTGAACTAGAACTGAACTAGACTGAACTAGAACTGAACTAGAACTGAACTAGAACTGAACTAGAACTGAACTAGAACTGAACTAGAACTGAACTAGAACTGAACTAGAACTGAACTAGAACTGAACTAGAACTGAACTAGAACTGAACTAGAACTGAACTAGAACTGAACTAGAACTGAACTAGAACTGAACTAGAACTGAACTAGAACTGAACTAGAACTGAACTAGAACGACTAGAACTGAACTAGAACTGAACTAGAACTGAACTAGAACTGAACTAGAACTGAACTAGAACTGAACTAGAACTGAACTAGAACTGAACTAGAACTGAACTAGAACTGAACTAGAACTGAACTAGAACTGAACTAGAACTGAACTAGAACTGAACTAGAACTGAACAGAACTGAACTAGAACTGAACTAGAACTGAACTAGAACTGAACTAGAACTGAACTAGAACTGAACTAGAACTGAACTAGAACTGAACTAGAACTGAACTAGAACTGAACTAGAACTGAACTAGAACTGAACTAGAACTGAACTAGAACTGAACTAGAACTGAACTAGAACTGAACTAGAACTGAACTAGAACTGAACTAGAACTGAACTAGAACTGAACTAGAACTGAACTAGAACTGAACTAGAACTGAACTAGAACTGAACTAGAACTGAACTAGAACTGAACTAGAACTGAACTAGAACTGAACTAGAACTGAACTAGAACTGAACTAGAACTGAACTAGAACTGAACTAGAACTGAACTAGAACTGAACTGAACTGAACTAGAACTGAACTAGAACTGAACTAGAAACTGAACTAGAACTGAACTAGAACTGAACTAGAACTGAACTAGAACTGAACTAGAACTGAACTAGAACTGAACTAGAACTGAACTAGATGAACTGAACGAACTGAACTAGAAACTGAACTAGAACTGAACTAGAACTGAACTAGAACTGAACTAGAACTGAACTAGAACTGAACTAGAACTGAACTAGAACTGAACTAGAACTGAACTAGAACTGAACTAGAACTGAACTAGAACTGAACTAGAACTGAACTAGAACTGAACTAGAACTGAACTAGAACTGAACTAGAACTGAACTAGAACTGAACTAGAACTGAACTAGAACTGAACTAGAACTGAACTAGAACTGAACTAGAACTGAACTAGAACTGAACTAGAACTGAACTAGAAGAACTAGAACTGAACTAGAACTGAACTAGAACTGAACTAGAAGAACTAGAACTGAACTAGAACTGAACTAGAACTGAACTAGAACTGAACTAGAACTGAACTGAACTAGAACTGAACTGAAAGAACTGAACTAGAACTGAACTAGAACTGAACTAGAACTGAACTAGAACTGAACTAGAACTGAACTAGAACTGAACTAGAACTGAACTAGAACTGAACTAGAACTGAACTAGAACTGAACTAGAACTGAACTAGAACTGAACTAGAACTGAACTAGAACTGAACTAGAACTGAACTAGAACTGAACTAGAACTGAACTAGAACTGAACTAGAACTGAACTAGAACTGAACTAGAACTGAACTAGAACTGAACTAGAACTGAACTAGAACTGAACTAGAACTGAACTAGAACTGAACTAGAACTGAACTAGAACTGAACTAGAACTGAACTAGAACTGAACTAGAACTGAACTAGAACTGAACTAGAACTGAACTAGAACTGAACTAGAACTGAACTAGAACTGAACTAGAACTGAACTAGAACTGAACTAGAACTGAACTAGAACTGAACTAGAACTGAACTAGAACTGAACTAGAACTGAATTGGAACTGAGCTAGAACTGAACTAGAACTGAACTAGGACTGAACTAGAACTGAACTAGAACTGAACTAGAACTGAACTCGAACTGAACTAGAACTGAACTAGAACTGAACTAGAACTGAACTAGAACTGAACTAGAACTGAACTAGAACTGAACTAGAACTGAACTAGAACTGAACTAGAACTGAACTAGAACTGAACTAGAACAGAACTGAACTAGAACAGAACTGAACTAGAACTGAACTAGAACTAGAACTGAACTGAACTGAACTAGAACTGAACTGAACTGAACTGAACTGAACAAGAACTGAACTAGAACTGAACTAGAACTGAACTAGAACTGAACTAGAACTGAACTAGAACTGAACTAGAACTGAACTAGAACTGAACTAGAACTGAACTAGAACTGAACTAGAACTGAACTAGAACTGAACTAGAACTGAACTAGAACTGAACTAGAACTGAACTAGAACTGAACTAGAACTGAACTAGAACTGAACTAGAACTGAACTAGAACTGAACTAGAACTGAACTAGAACTGAACTAGAACTGAACTAGAACTGAACTAGAACTGAACTAGAACTGAACTAGAACTGAACTAGAACTGAACTAGAACTGAACTAGAACTGAACTAGAACTGAACTAGAACTGAACTAGAACTCAACTAGAGCTGAACGAGAACTGAAGTGAACTAGAACTGAACTAGGACTGAACTAGAACTGAACTAGAACTGAACTAGAACTGAACTAGAACTGAACTAGAACTGAACTAGAACTGAACTAGAACTGAACTAAAACTGACACACCTAGTCCTCCACCGGACCTGTTTTGTACTCCTTAATCAGTGTCTCATGTGGGAATCGAACCTACCACCCCGGTCTACCAGACTAGAACTCTAACCACTAACCTACCGGAGTCAGCTGAACAGGAACTGATCAATTATGCGACCAAAATACTATGTAGAGTTGAGACTAACTAAAAGAATTAAACAAACAAGTTAATGCGTTTGTGTAAGTAATACTATTATTACTCAGTAAGGGCTTTTTGTACTTTCAGCCTCATCCGTCAAGGGTTCTCTCATCTGTGAAAGAAATATTTCCACTCTAAAGCTGGAGGTCCACACTACGCGTCTTCGCGGCGAAGCATTTCGTGCTTTTCATACGTTCTTTGCATCCTACGCATCAAGTTACATGCTACGCTTCTTAAGCGTCAAATTTTTGCTTTATTTACAAAGAACTTCGTGTTTTTTTTTTAAGTTTTTTGTTTATATTTTCACAATTTAACTCGTTTTAGTTATTAAAATTGATAAATACACATTAAAAATAGAATATAAATTGTCAAAATCAGCTGACATATTCGTGCGCCGCTTATGACGCTTACAAAAGTAGAAAGTAGATCTACTTTAAGCATTCTACGCGTCAAGGCATCCTACGCTTTTGTGCTTGTAACTTCTAGCACACAACAACATTGATTCAACTTTTTTGACAGCCGCGTAGAATGCGAAGAAGCGTAGAACGCGTGGTGTGGACCTCCAGCTTAAAGTATATGATGTTCTTTTCAACAATTCATATTTTTGATTGACACAAATTTTACACAATCTTTTCATATACACTTCAACGACAAAAACAAATATTTATTGTCTTAAATACGAATAAGTCGTGCGTGACTTAACAATAACTTAATTGAAACTTTTTTTTAAAGATTTTTCAGAGAGAAACATTACGGCATATGATCTTTTGTTAATAATTTCTTTTTATAGCTTGTACTTAATACGTTCTTGTTTTTGTTGATATTTGCAAATTTCGTAATACAATATTTTTTTTTTTTTTTGGTATTACAACTTTTTTTTTAATTGATAATCCTACTCACTTAATGAATTACAGTATATTAAAATGCACTTAAAAACAATGATTATGACAATTTCTATAGATGATTCGATTTTTGTGTTAAAGTTAAGTTTTTATTTTTTGTTTAAATATTTCGTAATTGCTTAAAATTATAAAAGAATTTATTGTTGAAAAAAAAAATTATTTGAATTCTTGCATTCACAGAGGTTTTAGATTACAATGTTATTACCAAATTTATATCTTGTCTGGTATTTATGTGACACACTGATGTAAAAATCCATGGCAACGTTTGGTGCAGCATTCATCATTTGTGTAACACTGAAACAAATTGGAAACAATTTTAAGTTTGTGAAAAGATATATGTATATACTATATATGTATGTATATAAAGTATTTGTAATTTATGTACCTTTACACCAATTTCTGAGCATGAGGGCTTTTCAGTTGTGCTTGTCTGGGTGGTTTGTACATCACCAGTGACTTCCTTTTGAGCTTCGGTTACTTCTTGACCTAAACGATTTTCAAATACAGCTGTGTTTTTTTGCAATACCACTGGACTTTTTAAAGTGGTGGACTCTTGCAAAACAACAGGATTTTTTAAGGTTGTTGATTGTTCCAATACATTTGGATTTTTTAAAGTGCTCGATTCTTTATTAGTTTCCTCCGAGTTTGTTTGTAAAACAATTTCAACTTCAGTGGTACCAGCATCATCAGGAACACCAAAACGACTGGCAAAATAAGGTTTAGGTTGTGAAACTGGTATATAATTTGAGCTGCCGAAATTCTGTTCTAGTATCTGATCTAAGGTTACGCTTGGTTTATAGCTAACACCCAAAAAGGGATAAGGATAGATATTGTGACCACGGGTACAACGATATAAATAACTCATACAGCTATTAGAACAGCAATCCCAATGATTTTGACACTTTTTTTTTGTTATTTGTGCCAATTTTAAAACAAAGAAATAATAAAAAGCCATAAAAGAGAAATTAAGATTAGCGCATATTAAAATATAGGTAAATTACTACAGTGTCTGCAAAAAGTGAGAAAACAATCATATTTAGTATACACAAACAAACACACAAATTATTGATTTACATTTCTTAAGAAAACCAGAAATTCTTGAAATTTAACCTGAGTATTCATTGAGTGTGTACAACATTTATTTATAAAATTAATAACCATTTAGGTACTTTTTTTGTAATATTTAATTATTTCCATTTTCAATAATAAGTTAAAACAAACTTACATATTCATTAAATGCTGCACATTTTTTAGGCGTTTGTCCGGCAATCACCTCACTTGACACAAAAATGAATATCAATAAATATTGAAAAATCCGATAAGAATTAAAGCGAAATGTAAACATCTTCCCGTTTGCAACTTAAAACACCAACTGAAGATCTTTTTCAACAAAAATCAAGAGCAGACCAAACAAACAGCCACAGCAGCTCTTGTGAAAGCGGCAATCATTAAGAATATTTTAATAGTATTTTAAATATTTTTTGCTTATCTATATTTTAAAAAAAGTGTTGACCCTGGGGGGACTATTTAATGCTTGTTGGTACTTTTATTTGTATATTCTCCTAATGTCTAAAATTATGGTATTTAACAGCGAAAGATTTTATTTGAACAGCAATATTGATTTCATATTCATTACCTTTTTTTTAAATTTAATAACATTTAAACAATTTTTTATAGTATTCTAGGTTCTCTAGGTACTATTTTAGTACTAAGTTATAAAACTTCTGAAACCCCAACACTATTGTTTACCTACACATGTACATACTAGTTATTACATTCTGATTGAACCGGCTTTTATAATCAATGAGAGAAATGAGAACTAAAATTTGTAATCAAAGCTTATAAATGTGTCTTATTTTCGAACTGCAGAGATGGGAGTAATTAATACAAATATTATGATTATAAAAACTTATAAATTTACATTTTTAACAGTCGAGTAGAAAATTAAATTAAATATATTTAGAAACAAGTATGAAATTATAGTCGGGCGAGGCCGACCATGGTCCGGTCTATGGTCCCTATAATTATAAAATTCATGAGGGTCATCAAAGCTAGTATAGAACTTGGTTTTGCAGCTTTTGTCGAGATACGAGTATATTAAACATAATTATGAATTTAAAAGACCTATTCGGCGGATTCAGTTGTATGGGGGCTAGGTGAAATAATGAACCATTTTCAAAAGGCTTCGTCTCCGGTACCATAGAAGATCATAGCCAAATTTCATTGAATTATCTTCAAAATTACGACCTGTAGTTTGATTACAAGGTTTACAAGCCCTATTCGGGGTTCAGTTGTATGGGGGCTAGGTGAAATAATGGACCAATCTTAACCATTTTCAATAGGCTACGTCCCTTGGACAATAGAAGATCATGTACCGAATTTCATTGAATTATCTTTAAAATTGCGATTACAAGGTTTACATGGACGGACGGACGGACATAGCTAAATCGACTCAGAAAATGATTCTAAACCGATTGGTGGGCATAGGACTAATATTATTGTGCGATACAAACATCAGCACAAACCCAATATACCCTCCCCAATAAAGTGGTGTAGGGTATAGTAACAAGTAAAAAATATAAAAATATATATAGAATATATTTTTGATGAAAAATTGATTTTCTGATATGAGGGCTTGGATCAAATATAAACCGATCCCAACAAAAATGGGTAGAGGGATTTTTGTTGAAATAAAGTATGTCGAATTTCATAGAAATATATGTACGTGTTCATAAGAGAATTAACAACTTTCAAGCATTTTTAGAGGGGGTTTTTATAGGGGGTCTAGGGTGAATTAAAGGCCGGTCAAATAAAGGCCGATCATGTAGTATCAATTATACTAATATAACTTGTGCCTATTTCTGTTGGTATATTAGTATATATGGCATAACTTTGAGCTCCAAAGCCCAATTTAGGAGGTCCGGTTATATGAGGGCTAGGTAAAATAATGGGCCGATATCAACCATAATCAATAAGTATCGTCAAAAGTAATACGTGCACCAAATTCCACTAATCTTATAAATTGCGACCGGAAAATTATTCTGAGCCGATTGGTATATGTTGAAAGTGGGTATAGAACCATTAGCTTTACGCGTTACATTTTTGAATTTCAGCGTTTTTAGAGAGTAAACAGATAAAAACTATATTGGTGGTAGTTTTTGCGCCCCATGTATCTTTTAAATTAGTGAATATAGACATAAAATGTATTTGACATTCGTACTTTATTAAAAATTTACAAATATAGAGATGGTACTTTTTAAAAATTTGGTTTCATTCCCGATTAAATGAGAATCTATAAGCGGAAACTTTTTGGTACTTAATCGTTGTTTAGTTGGTACTTTTGAATTTTCTATAATATTGAACCTAGAAACAAAAAGTTATATTTTGGTATTTTTTTGTTCCTGAACTGAAAATTAGATATAGGACTTTCGCAGAATTTCTCTAAAAGGTACTTTTTTCATCGAACTTATAGCGGTTAACATAATTATTCACTGTCAACATTGTTTTTATAACATATATATTTGCATTCATATTAAGTATGTATGTATTATAAATAACTCCCACGTCTGGCTTATTTGTATAAGTATGTATTTTCTTTCTGCTAATAACAGAATCTGCCTTAAAAAATCTTAATGTGTTTTTGCTGTTAACACGAACGTAAATAGATTCTTTGGAAGATGTATCTACCGGTTATTATTATTATTTTTTTCAGTTAATAATAATCAGGGAAACCAAAAAATATGTTCTTTTAAGAATTAAAGTGTTAATGTTTATTAAGATTCCATTCTATGTTCAGATAACTAATAAATAACATAAATAAACGCAACATTTGATCTCAAATTCAAAACAGGAATTTGTAAAAAATTTTATTTTCAAAAAAAAAAAAATAATAATTTTCAAAAAATATAAAAATAGATCATAACATATAACATAAATATGCGCTAAAACGTAAAATATGCTTTAGCATGCCTTTTTTGGATCACAATGCTGTAATAATTGCTATGTAAAATCCCGTCCAGGAATTCTCGGAAAAAATTTGTCGGGCTTTCCCGGGACATGCATTTTTAACATATTTTGGAAAAACCATCGATTTTATAATTTATGCCGAATATTATATACCCTTCACCATAGCGTGTTAAACAGCCAGAACATATTTTATTACAAAAAATAAAAAAATTTTATATTTTTCTAGATTCAATATGAAAAGTACATTTTGAAGAACGAAAAAGTACCAATAACTTCCCTTTTATATGTTCTCACTACATACTTTATTTCATGTTTCTAGGTTCAATATTATAGAAAATTCAAAAGTACATTTTGAAGAACGAAAAAGTACCAAAAAGTTCCCTTTTATATGATTTCTCTTACACCAGCCCTACATACTTAAGTTCATGTTTCTAGGTTATAGAAAATTAAAAAAGTACCTTTAGGAGAACGAAAAAGTACCAAAAAATTTTATATTTTATCACATACTCAGGGCCCTATATGCTTAATTTCATGTTTCTACATCCAGTATTATAGAAAATTCAAAAAGTGCCTTTTGAAGCACGAAAAAGTACCAAAAAAAACCCTTTTATATTTTATCACTTCGAGCCCTACATACTTAATTTCATGTTTCTAGTCAATAACAACTCACTGCTTCATTGGTAATTGTTGTTCTTTCTTTGCATTGTTTTTATAAACAAGTCATTCCAATAACAAAATTTACCGTGTAATTACATGTGTTGTTGTTTGTTTATAATATCTACGAAAATGCTCAATTTTTGAGGAAATTTTTAGAGGTTGTATCGGATTTTTGGTCATATCGCCGTTATTTATGAACCGATTTTGCTGATTTTAAATAGGAAACTTCTCGAAAGCATGTCTGACAGAAGATTTGGATCCCGAAGATATCTGGGGTCTTTAGAAAATTGATTTCAACAAACATAAAGACGGACGGATGGACAGACAGACAGACAGACAGACAGACAGACAGACAGACAAACAGACATTTGAAAACAAACTTAACTAAAAAGGAAGTTCGCGTAGACGGACAGACGGTAATCGCAAAAAAAAAAAAGAGTTTCTCTTAGCAGGACATTCACAGAAAAGATGGAAAACCGTTTATTCCTTTTCCCTGTCTTTGAAACTGCGACAGTACTAATTGAAGGTAGCCCCAAACAGACTTGAATGCATTTACTGCTATCAACCTCGATATATCCCGCGTATTTCGGATTATAAGGTGTCTTGTGCGTTATTCATTGAAAGAAAGCCACAATGACTTGGCCCCTTTAGATGTTCCATGAAGAGGTTACTCCATCTATCTGAAGATAGAATGTGTGATACTGATATTGATAAACTAAAGTCGCTGGAGATATGAAGAGCAGACCCCGTTCTGGAAACCTCATCTGTCTGTACTTTCTGCCAACAATAAATACTTTACTTACTTTACTAAGAATATTTTACAAAAATACTATGAATATTTAAAAAAATTTTTTTTTTTGATTTCGTTAAAAATAGTTGTCAGTTTTGTTAACAAATGTTGTTATTGTTACAAATTCATTTTTATATATTCTATAGTATAACATCATTCCGGGAATCCCGGGAAATGAATTTTTTTATTACCGTTTTCCGGGAATTCCCAAACTCTATTCTTGACCGATAGAGGTAAAAATTTGTGTCGGATTTCATTAAAATAAACAATAACTTTAAACGCAAATACTCATTTATTTTACTAATTGGGTAGTAATTATGATGTTGTTATTTATTTTTATATTGTGCGATAAATTCATCAATTTTGATGTGATTGACTCAAAAATGATATTCGGGGTTTTTCCTATTAATTGTGACGCCAAAAATTCCAGTTTATTTTTGCAAAATGTAAAACATACATGAACATGATTCAGAAGGTTTTGTTTATTTCTTTGAGTTAAACATAAAGTTATTGATATTGAAATTTAAACACACATAATGAGCAATATGTATGTATCAGGTGATTTTTAAGAATTGAAACATAAACAAAAAGAAAAACCCTATGTGAGTTATAAAGAAGTAAATATTTGTTGAGTAAA
Organism: Lucilia sericata; assembly: GCF_015586225.1. Lineage (NCBI taxonomy): Eukaryota > Metazoa > Arthropoda > Insecta > Diptera > Calliphoridae > Lucilia > Lucilia sericata. The sequence goes on along the minus strand of NW_023994355.1, from coordinate 278,497 downwards.
TTTTTGATATTAACGTCAATCTAAACAAGTAAGAGTGTTATATTCGGCCATGCCGAATCTTATATACCCAACATCAAATCATCAAATCAAATCAACAAAAAAATGTCTAATTTATTAGATGTTGAATTTTATCATCATATATCGATATTATTATGAACATCAGGGTAATATTTGGAAGAGGGCCTTTAATGAGGGCTTATGCACCTATCTTCATCGGTTTAGACAATAATTATTTGTTTCGAATTTCATCGCGAAACTCGTATCTTTAAATCAGTTATAAGGTTTAAAGTAATTCTCTGAAGGAAACCGATAATGGGGGGTTGTATCAGTTATGGATTCTCATCAAATTCAGTTGAAATATTACAGTTTCTATAAAATTACCGTAATCTATATGAACTTTTGAGCCATTATTGAGCGTTAAAGTCATTTTCTAAAGTGGTCCTTATTAGACCGATCTTCATAAATTATGATTGGTAAAGAAGTTGTTTATTTCGAATTTCATCGCCTAAATCGTACTTTTAAGTTACTAATGATAGTTAAATTAATTTTCTGAAGTCCTCCTTAAATGAGGGGTAGGATAAGTTATCAATCAATCTTCATCAAAGTCGGTAGGAAGAATTCAGTTCCCATAAAACATTTTTATGTCGAATTTCATATATCTACTGGTATTTTTATGCCAGTAATGAGCGTTTAAGTAATTTTCTGAAGGGACCCTTATATGGGGGGTAGGGCCAATTATGGACCGATCCTCCTAAACTTATGTAAAACGATTTTTGTTCATACAAATATTTTTCTTGTGGAATTTGATCGGTGTACTCGCTATTTTGTGCCTGCGTTAAAATCTTTTTCTGAAAGGGACCTTATATGGGGGATAGGGTCAATTATGGACTGATCGTTATAAAATTTGATAGAGACTTTTTAGCTCGCACTAAACTAGTTAATGACGAGTTTCACCGCTATATACATACGTATTTTTAAGCCAGTAATGAGCGTTATAGCCATTTCCTGAAGGGGATCTTATATGGGGGGTAGGTTTAATTATGGACCGATCCTCATAAAATTTGTTAGAGAGATTTTGGCTTATATGAAACATATTTATGTCGAATTTCATCGCTATACTCGTATTTTTAAAACAGTAATGTGTGGAGGCTATCCGTAAACACGGACCGATTTTCAATACCAAACAAACCTTAGCTTTAAATAATATTTTTGGACAATTTCCGTTCGGCCTCTATCGTGTTTTCAATCATATTTTTTGATAGTGGGTATAAAAATCAATGCATCTTGAGAAGTTTATGACTAATTATTTTGAGAAGTCGTCATGTGTGTATGCGAAAAGTTATGGAGATCACAAACTCATGTTATGAAGTCCTCCAAACTCAATGAGAATTATTCAAACATTTTTAATGAAAATTTTGTTTTATAAACCTTTTATAAAACGAAATGTTGTTTAAGAATACGTATGGTAAATGTTTAACAGATACAGTTTTTGCTAAATTTTTAAGAAAAATTTTATATAATTTATACAGTCACTTATCGTTTGCAATTAATATGCAATAATTAGAAAGTCCAATAAAATTGCAGATATATTTAGGCCAACTTTATAAATTTATTAATTTAAAGATAACATTATTAAAGATTTCACCGTATTAAAACAAGGAAACAATAATTTATTGAAACGAAAAAAGAAATTCAATACAAGAAACGAATTTTCCTGCAGAGCAATGACTGTTTAATATATAATAAACACAAATTATGATTGTTTTATTTTTAAAAAATAGCTACTGCTCTTATTTGTTAATGAAAATTTAAAAAATTACTTTTAAGCCACTCACTCAATGCTCAGCATTAACAACTCTTAAGCATCAAATTTTCTCTCTCAAACTGTAATTTTTTTGATTGTATTAATAAAAAAACTCACATGTATATAGGCGGAGAAAGAATTTTTACTAACACCAACAAAAAACCTACAGTTTGAGAGAGCCAATTTGATAAGTCGCCGAGGCGCTTTATACCAAAATGAACTAAAGTATTCTTATCTTATCGCTAAAAAAAATTCCAATTTAATTTTAACCATTTGGAGGTAGCGAATCAATTGGAATTATTCAATTTAGTTGCGGTTGTAAACTTAAAGTGAACGGTCTAAACGGTGAAAAAAAGGAATACGAAAACCAAAAAAAAGTCACAAACGGTTTTGGGAAATGTTACGGCGACATTACCAAAAGATGAGTAGAAAGTTTAGTTTTTTGATATCGTTAGTATTAAGCGTGTTGCTATATATAAATTCAGCCACATGTCTCGAAACTATAGCGGATATTCAAGCGCCCTTAACGACAACTGCACCCAGTGCTCTCACTAAACCACGTTCTCTGCGTCTACCCAATTCCACTTATCCCTTACACTACCACTGGCATATCACCACCAATGTCCACAAAGGTGATTTGGATTTTAAAGGAAATGTGTCCATAGTTATAGACATTAAAGAATCTACCGATGAAATTGTTTTGCATGCCAAAAAATTAAGAAATTTTAGCATTATATGCTATGATTTGGAAACTGGTACCCAACTACAGGACTTGACCTATACTCATGATAATCGCACTAATTTTCTTATCATTCATGCCCGAGAATACTATCAAGTGTTTGAGGTAATGAAAAAATATCGTCTCGAAATACACTACGAGGGAACCATGAATGAAAAGCATGCAGGGCTCTATTGGTTAGCCTATCAGGATCATAATAATCAGACCATGTAAGTACTGAAACACAGAATTTGTTAATGACATTTCCGGAACTATTTTAATTATTAGGGGAGTAAATTTATTCAGATTATAATACTAGAAACGTAATTTGTAAAGCAATATTACTCAAGGGAAAACATTTATACGATTTATATACAATATGTATGTGTCTTATTGTTTTAGTAATTGAAATTATAAAAAAAATGAAATTTTAAAAATAAATAAAAACACACACTTAAAAAACAACAAATTATTATACAAATATATAATTAAAATACTGATAAGAAATCTAAATCTAAAAAAAGTCAAAAAAGTTTCCCTGTCAGTGTCGTCATTGATAGATCCACACACTTTATGAGTTTCGATTTCTAAACAGTTGGTGATTGTTGTCTAGTCATAAAATTTTAAAGAAAATGCATTTAATTTCACTTAAATATTACACACTTACTCCTACTGACGTGTTTAATGTTATATTTTTTTGTCATTATTTGCAAAACACAACAAATAAATCAAAACAATAATAATCCCTACCGTATCTAGTCCATGATACCGGCACTCCATCTATCTAGTCTGATAACAAACCTACTCACTCACCCATCTACTCGCCCATTTTAATCATTATCTGTGAATCAATTGAATTGAAGGTAAACAAAAATAAATTAATATATAAACGAAAAACTACGCGCCTTTTACTATTGAATGTTCGTGAAATTAGTTATTTTTAACCCTTAAATGCTACACATATATATTTGAAATCGTGCACTTACTATTCCTAGAACTCCCCTCTTTAATTTGTTGGCAAATGCAACAACGGAAATTCTACTTATCAGTAAATGATTGTGAGAATTTTCTTGTTTACAATTATTAAATAATTTTATAGACGCACATAAATAAATAAATAAACAATTAATTGATTGTTCGAATTCAATTTTAAAGTTCAATTTTATATATTTGCTTTAACGTAACCAGAAATAGGTACTAGTTGTGTTAAAATATTAATAATAGGAAGTTTTACATACTAATAAAATGTTTAAGCTAATTTCGAAACACTGAAGAAAAACGCTTCTTCGATGAGACATCATGATTAATTGTTAGGATATAAATAAATTTTGTGATTAACCCCCGGATTTTTTAAAAATTTAGTGATATTTGTGTATATAATGGCCTCCGGAAGGTTAGGTGGCCTCCCGTAGGTTAGTGGTTAGTGTTCTAGTCTGGTGGATTCGATTCCCACCTGAGGCACTTGTTAAGGAGCGCACAACAGGCCCGATAGAGGCCTAGGTGTATTTCTTCAGATTTGATGTATATATAGCCTCCTTTCATTCTAACTAACTATATAAATTTTCGAAATCAAAGTTCTGTCCAATATACAGATTATGGGGTAAATATATAAATAAAAACCTAATTTTAAATGAGAACTGACCACGGTATAACGGGCTAAAACGGATCAAAGATTTATTTGATTTAAAGTTTTCCTGCGACCTTGCAGTAGACCGGTCTTTATGAAATTTTAAGGCACTTCTAACTTGTTGGAAAAACGTTGTAATTGTGTGCACGAAAGTTGTTTGTTCGTGAGATTTTATGGATTTTTAGCATGGCATCCGGAAGGTTAGTGTTCTAGGCTATTAGAGCAAAGCTCGTGAGTTTGATTCCCAATTGAGGCACTGGTAAGGGAGCACGCCTGGAGGCCTAGGTGTGTTTCTTCGGATTTGATGTAACATACATCCTCCTAACTAATTAATTAACTAACTAACTAACTAACTAACTAACTAACTAACTAACTAACTAACTAACTAACTAACTAACTAACTAACTAACTAACTAACTAACTAACTAACTAACTAACTAACTAACTAACTAACTAACTAACTAACTAACTAACTAACTAACTAACTAACTAACTAACTAACTAACTAACTAACTAACTAACTAACTAACTAACTAACTAACTAACTAACTAACTAACTAACTAACTAACTAACTAACTAACTAACTAACTAACTAACTAACTAACTAACTAACTAACTAACTAACTAACTAATTAACTAACTAACTAACTAACTAACTAACTAACTAACTAACTAACTAGTGGTATCCTACATGAAATTCTTAAAAAGGCTGTTCCTCGGGACACTCTATTGTGCAGGTATCCGCACAAAAGTTGTTGTTAAGGATTTCTAGTTTGATTTCAAGGTTTACATAGACGGACCAGGCTTAATCGACCCAAAAACTTGATTGGTATATTATTGCTTTTGGATGTTACAAACATGACCAGAAATGCATAAACTGAAAATAATTCATACTTAACTTTAGGAATAATAACATTGTTAACATTATAGTTAAATTAAACTACAAACTTTTTTAATAAAATTTAAGAAATATTATACTTTTCATATTAGGCATGTATTATTTTCAGTGTAATGATTTCCTATAGTGGTGTAGTAACCTTTGTGACAACAGTTTATTGAGAAAAAATTTTTTGGGAATCCCTTAGGTGTTATTTATATAAACGTATAAAATACTAAAAACCCCACAAAAAATTATTATTTTCTAGGAAAACAAAAACAAATTTATCCACAAATTGTTCAGTTTCGTTATTAAATTAGTTTTAGTTTTGATTAGAACACATAAACAAGACTTAGAGCGAATTAGAGGTCTTGAACTAAATACATGTAAAAATAAGTTTTTTTGAACTAAATTTTATTTCGAACCAAATCAAAATACATATGATTTGTCAAAGAATTGTTATTGGATGACAAGCTATAACTTTCACCTCTCCCAATATATGTGTGACAAAAATTCCAAAGGTTAATTGAATCTTTCACATGTCCCAACTTTCCTGCTATAGGTTTTTCAAATAAAATTTTTGTTTAGATTTGCAATTGCTGTTTGTAATTAAAATAATTATTTCAAATATAAAATTGGAATTATCTAAACATTTATTTTTAAAGAATTTAATAAATTTTTTGATTAGATTTTGAAAAATTTTTATGTAATAAATGCTTTTTGAAGCTCAATAAACTCATAATGACGTATACAGATTTGTGGGGTTTTATGTATTGTAGAAATTCTTTTAATCTATTTTATCAGCAAATTGGGTCGAATACAAAGTATTTTTTGACTTTGAATCATACACCAAGGAGATGATCAAGTATTTGACATAAAATTAATGTTTTTTCTAGTAGATTATCCCATTTTTATATTAAATATGTATTTTATGATCACTGAAAAGTACTGAAAACTAGTGAACAAATTTAATTTTTAGAGGAAAATTTTAGTTTAACAAATTTTAATGTGTTTCTCTTTTTTCTTTATCACAACCAAACCAGTTACCATGCAGCCACACAATTTGAGCCAACTAGTGCCCGTTTAGCGTTGCCTTGTTATGATGAGCCGGCTTTTAAGGCCAATTTTACTATACGAGTAACTCATGGCAAAATATACAATGTCATCTCCAATATGGATGTGGACAAAGTCATCGAACACAGGTAAGTAAATACAATTCTCTAACTATTGTAAAAAAATATGAACATTCTCTATTTTCTACATTTTACTCCTTCTGCAGCGATAGTGATTTATCCACAACTACCTTCTATACAACACCGCTAATGTCCACATACCTGGTGGCATTCGTCGTCTCAAATTTCGGTTTTATCTCAGAGGAATATCGTAATGTTACTCAACGCCTGTATACACCACCCACTAGCAAAAATAAAGGCCTAAAGCAACTTAAATTTGCCATACGAACCTTGACTGTTATTGAGGATTATTTAGGTATTGCTTATCCCTTGAAAAAACTTGATCATATTGCTTTGAATAAAAATTATGGTGCGGCCATGGAAAATTGGGGCCTTATTACATACAAGGAAGATTATTTACTTTATGGAGACAGTCATATGCATCAGAGAGTCAAGGATACCATGACAATTGTGCATGAGGTATCACATCAATGGTTTGGTGATTTGGTTTCGCCTGAATGGTGGTCTTATGCCTGGTTAAATGAGGGATTTGCTACATATTTTGCTCATATTTTTATTGATTTGGTAAGATTTTGTATTAATTGTTAAATGTATTTTTTACGAATATTGTTTTCATAATTACAGCTTCATCCTGAATATAAGAGTATGGAATATTTTCTAATTGAAACTGCCGATAGAGCCTATAGTTATAATGAGTTTAATATGAGTCCTCATCCTATGACACATTATGTGGAAACTGATCGTGATATAACCATGATATTTGATATTATATCCTATTCAAAAGGTATAATTTTAGACGAAAACTGAAGCTGAACTAGAACTGGAACTCAACTAGAACTGAATTAGAACTGAACTAGAACTGAACTAGAACTGAACTAGAACTGAACTAGAACTGAACTAGAACTGAACTAGAACTGAACTAGAACTGAACTAGAACTGAACTAGAACTGAACTAGAACTGAACTAGAACTGAACTAGAACTGAACTAGAACTGAACTAGAACTGAACTAGAACTGAACTAGAACTGAACTAGAACTGAACTAGAACTGAACTAGAACTGAACTAGAACTGAACTAGAACTGAACTAGAACTGAACTAGATCCACACTAGAACCGAACTATAACTGCACTGTATCTGAACTAGACCAATTTTAATCATCCGTTTTCTTCTTTCAGCGGCCTGTGTCATTCGAATGTTCCATCATGCCTTCAATCAGAAAACATTTGTTCGTGGCATTCAGTCATTTTTAACGAAATAGTAAGTTCACTTTTAAATCAAATTCTTTCTGAAAGAGTGGTGTATAACAATTAATTTAAAAAAGTTTTTACCTTGTCAAGTCAGTACTCGGTGGCGAATGAATTGCAACTGTTCGATTGCCTGCAAGAGGCGCTTGAAAAAGACCCAGCACTACATAATGCCGAATGGGTGTCGTCGGTATCGAATATAATGATGTCATGGACTCATAGCAAATGGATACCCATTGTCAATGTAGTCAGAAACTATGAAGACAATACTATTACCATAAAACAACGTTCCAAAAATCCCAATTATAATGAACACTGGTGGATACCCTTGAATTTTGCCACTGCCTCAAACAACAATTTCAATCGTACTACTGTCGACTATTTTATGCCACCCATACAGGAAGTTACTCTAAATCTTTCAGACTTTGGCATTGAATTGAAAGAGGATGATTGGTTGGTGGTCAATAAGCAACAAACTGGTTTCTATCATGTACTCTATGATGATGAAAATTTACGAAGGATAGCCCATGCATTGCAACAGAATCATTTAGTCATACATGAATTTAATCGAGCCGATTTATTTCAAAATCTTCACTCTCTAATAGAACATAATGAATTCTCCATAGATGTTATATTTGAATTGCTTAAGTACTTAATTAATGAGGACAACTTGTTGGTGTGGAACTTTGTTTCACCCACTGTGGAGCTATTGGAACGCAATTTATATGGCACTCCTTCACATGAGCTGTTTAAGCAATTTCTTAAACAAATCATAGGACCTATTTATCATAAGCTAATTTCTCATGCTCATAGTTCGGGTAAAATGATTACCGACAAATTGCATACGCCTCTACTACGTATGGCTTGCATTGTGGACCTACCCGAATGTTTGGAATACACCCGACAATTGGGTTTTGACTATATCTTTCAAAATATCGAATTCGAAACGGATAACAATGATTTCTTTGTCACCAAAGACACGGTACTATGTTCGGCCTGCAGATATTTATCAAACGAAGAATTTAATTCCATTATAAAAGTGGTCTCGGCAACCGATCGTAATACAAAACAATACGAAGATATTCTGTATAATTTACGTTGCACCCAAAATTCCGCACAAATACGTTACTATTTGGATATTGTTTTTGGTGCTAATTCTACGCAATTTATACCCAATCAAAGTGAAAGTTTAATTTATGTCGTCTATCTCTTCCGTACGAATATGATGGCTCGTGGTGTCATCTGGCAGTATATATCGAAACATTATGAGTATTTGGTGAGATCACCATCGTTTGTAGATATTTTCAATAGAATAGCAGAATTTGTGCCAACACATCGACGCAGTCAGGTACAGTAAGATTAAATTTATAATTTAAGCAAAATTCCCATAAAATTTATCTTTGTTTACAGTTCTATGATCTACATCACAAAATTATGCGTGAACTGAAATCCATGGGCGAGGAGTATAGCAGTAATCTGATAAAAATTGATTCACCAAAAATTGGCAAAAAAGTTAAAATGAGTGAATCATTTCTAGAGAAATTCGGCAACGATATACACAATTGGTTGTTGGAAAATCAAATGCCACCACCTACTTATGCCGCCTCCATGATGGACGTGCAAACACACAATGGTGGAGCACAACGTTTTGGAAATATTTTTCGTTTAGCAGGAAATCTCTATAGACAATTGTATAGTCATATATTTTAATTATAATAGTTTAAACTAAACAAAAAAAAAATCAATAACAATTTAATATTGTTTATTATTTTTTTTTGTAGCAGACACAGAATAAACCTCCTCTACTGGCAGAACTTGTATTTAGGTCAATTGTAAAAGGAGAATATTTTATAAATAAATAAAGATATTTTTTTAATAAAAAGTTGTTATTATAAGAGTTTTGTAACAAAGAAGTGCTATTTACAATTATTAATTACATTATATTATTAAATATTTATAAAAAGTTCATTAAGTACTTTTTTCGAACTATGAGTTATTATAAATCAAGCTTATTTTCCTCCTATATAGTATACGCACAATTGGGACGAAGGACGAATTTTTCGGAACGAATATTCGTCGTCAGAAATAGAACACACTTGGGTATATGAAAATGTACACAATCATTGCGTATGTCGAAATTCGTCGTACGTAACGAACTATGCGATAGGTTTATTTCATACGCAGACGAACGACTAATTAATTGGGGAAAATTGTTTTAAAACCAATTCCGGTAGTATACGCACAATTGGGACGAAGGACGAATTTTTCGGAACGAATATTCGTCGTCAGAAATAGAACACACTTGGGTATATGAAAATGTACACAATCATTGCGTATGTCGAAATTCGTCGTACGTAACGAACTATGCGATAGGTTTATTTCATACGCAGACGAACGACTAATTAATTGGGGAAAATTGTTTTAAAACCAATTCCGGTAGCAGTACTGAGTTATGAACGATTTAGATTTTTTGTTTATTGAGCTTATTTTTTCATTTAAACACTTATTTACTGAGTTATTAACCTTTGTAGATTTTTTTACGAAAAATCGATCTTTGGTCCGAAATATGTGTGATCACAAATCGAACTTATTTTTCCATTTAATTTACTGAGTTATTACTGATTTTCGATTTTTTTATGAAAATTAGATTTTTGTTCCGTAATACTATGGATCGCAAATTGATTTCTGTCGGCCCAAACTCTTCCGAAAATCACCTTAATGCCTAATCCATATATGATAATACATCTCAGATCAAATTTAATAAAAGTAAATCGTTTTAATAAATTCCGAAATTGAAATTTATGGCACATGTTTTGAAGGTTATAGTTCTATAAAAAAGAATCGGCATAGCCGAATATAACACTCTCATTTCGTTTATTTTAAAATAATTTTCAACTGCAAAACTCACGTCATTACTAATAGACTCCAATAGAAGTTGCAAACAAAATATGTATATAAAATAATACGTTTAGCAAAATATAAAGAGTTCCAATAAACTATTCAAATCATTAAAAGGTCGCGGACACGCAAAAGCAAATGATATGTCAACAAAAACTACAATTCAGCACGTGAAGACAACATTTCGCTACCATTTTATATGCTGGCGCATTTTGGGCTTCTTACCAACGAAAAATTACCGCCAACTCTATCAAACCTATGCCATATTTTTGAACATAATGGTGACGATCGTTTATCCAGTACATTTGATAATTGGTCTCATCTTAAGTACAACTTTATATGATGCAATTAAAAATCTGGCTGTGGCGGCAACGGTATTGCTATGCAGCATTAAAACCATTATAGTCTGGTTAAAACTTCAGCATATTGATAACATGTTGGATATAATTAACCGACAAAATAAACGTATTTCTTTGCATAAGGATGAGGCTCACTACTTTAAAAATGTGATTTTAAGAGATTTAAATCGTATATGGAAAATGTTTATGATCTTGTACTCAACTGCAGGATTGTTTGGAGAATTATCGGTGCTGGTAAATGGTTTATGGGGTAGCTGGCGTTTAATGTATCCCGCCTATTTTGTTTTTGATCCCTACGAGAACTCTACGTTATACTTTGTGGCTCATGTTTATCAATTTATTGGTGTGTCGTATATAGTACTACAGGATATAGTCAATGATTCCTTTACCACCATGCATTTGGCCTTACTGAGTGGTCAGTTGCGTACTTTGAATAAAAGAGTAGCCAAACTGGGTGGTGATCCGAAAAAGACAAAATTACAAAATAATCGGGAACTATTGGACTGCATACAGGATCATAAGGATTTAATGGAGTAAGTTATTTACTTATTTAACTAAATAAAAAGTTAAGTTTTCTTTCTCTTTCGCAACAGATATCGTCAAAAATTGGAGGACATCGCACAGTGGTATAGGAAAAAAAAAAGAGGGAAATAATTCGGTAACTTCTAAACGGTTAATCCGATTTTAATGAAATTTGGTATGCACAAAGAGGAGGTGTTGTCGAGTTTAGGTTTTGAATTTGGACCTTATAGGCCAACCAGGGGCCCGGCGGGGGGTCCTCAAATTAGGACACCTCGGCTATGTTAAATTTTTAAAACGATCCTATTTCTTCATTTGAGTTCCGATTTAAAAAAAATTCGTATATAGAATCTCCTCATCGAGCACTATAAAAAATGTCGTCGTAGCAGTAAATTATCTCTTATAGTTTAGGAGATATTCGCATTTGAATATTAAAATTTTAAAATTTTTACCGTCCTTACTTTAGTTTTTTTGATAATAGCAGGTCCAAATATTCCCGATTTTCGCCATTTTGTTTTATTCGCTTAACAACAAGTTTATATATCAAGCAGTGAAAGAATTATGTAAAAATCATGACTGAGTCCAAAGTTATAGGCATTTAAATTTAAAAAATTAAAAAAAGGCGATTTTTTGTCATTTTTTTGGGAAAAAAGTATCTTTTTCTTTTTAAGTTATCTAAAAAGTTTCTAAGAAGATGTATATAGAATTTATACTTTTTGGAAAGCTGACTTTACATAAAATACGATAAATGAAACAAAACCTAAAAATTTTTGATACCGAGGGGACCAGGTCCATCCAAAAAAACCCTATTTTTTATGGAAAATTAAATTTTGAGCAAAAATTCTCAAATCGCATAGTCGATATCAAATTATAGTGACCTGTTTTATATGACCCAATAAGTTCTTAATCATTTTGTAACGGGTTTCGATAACCCCGCCCCTGGTATGGATATAATAGGCAAAAAACCAAAAAATCCCATTTTTGGGATTTTTTAAAACTTTTTTGGGAATTCCGGGATTTCTAATAAGAAAATTCGAAATTTTTATTTAATTTTGGATTTTGAGTAAAAAAATCTACCTAACTGTAAAATTTCATCAAAAAATATTCATAAATAAAATTTTTATTGCAATTTGAAAAATTTGTATCTTCGCAAAAACTGAATAAAAAACATTTTTTAATTTTTTTTAAAAAAAGTATTCCGCGAATTTTTTAATTTTCAAAAATTATATACAGTTTTGAAAAATAGACAAAATTACCTTTCCATTGATATATAACATGCCTACCTAATGTTTTTTAAGTGACAAATTAATTAGGGAAAACTCAACATCTTTTAGAAAATTTACCTAGCACTATTATTTTCATCCATATATGTAACAAATTTAAGAGTTAACCTTATGGATGAAAATAATAGTGCTAGGCAAATTTTCTAAAAGATGTTGAGTTTTCCCTAATTAATTTGTCACTTAAAAAACATTAGGTAGGCATGTTATATATCAATGGAAAGGTAATTTTGTCTATTTTTCAAAACTGTATATAATTTTTGAAAATTAAAAAATTCGCGGAATACTTTTTTTAAAAAAAATTAAAAAATGTTTTTTATTCAGTTTTTGCGAAGATACAAATTTTTCAAATTGCAATAAAAATTTTATTTATGAATATTTTTTGATGAAATTTTACAGTTAGGTAGATTTTTTTACTCAAAATCCAAAATTAAATAAAAATTTCGAATTTTCTTATTAGAAATCCCGGAATTCCCAAAAAAGTTTTGAAAAATCCCAAAAATGGGATTTTTTGGTTTTTTGCCTATTATATCCATACCAGGGGCGGGGTTATCGAAACCCGTTACAAAATGATTAAGAACTTATTGGGTCATATAAAACAGGTCACTATAATTTGATATCGACTATGCGATTTGAGAATTTTTGCTCAAAATTTAATTTTCCATAAAAAATAGGGTTTTTTTGGATGGACCTGGTCCCCTCGGTATCAAAAATTTTTAGGTTTTGTTTCATTTATCGTATTTTATGTAAAGTCAGCTTTCCAAAAAGTATAAATTCTATATACATCTTCTTAGAAACTTTTTAGATAACTTAAAAAGAAAAAGATACTTTTTTCCCAAAAAAATGACAAAAAATCGCCTTTTTTTAATTTTTTAAATTTAAATGCTTATAACTTTGGACTCAGTCATGATTTTTACATAATTCTTTCACTGCTTGGTATATAAACTTGTTGTTAAGCAAATAAAAAAAAAATGGCGAAAATCGGAAATATTTGGACCTGCTATTATCAAAAAAACTAAAGTAAGGACGGTAAAAATTTTAAAATTTTAATATTCAAATGCGAATATCTCCTAAACTATAAGAGATAATTTACTGCTACGACGACATTTTTTATAGTGCTCGATGAGGAGATTCTATATACGAAATTTTTTTTAAATCGGAACTCAAATGAAGAAATAGGATCGTTTTAAAAATTTAACATAGCCGAGGTGTCCTAATTTGAGGACCCCCCGCCGGGCCCCTGGTTGGCCTATAAGGTCCAAATTCAAAACCTAAACTCGACAACACCTCCTCTTTGTGCATACCAAATTTCATTAAAATCGGATTAACCGTTTAGAAGTTACCGAATTATTTCCCTCTTTTTTTTTTCCTATACCACTGTGCATCGTCTCTTTCTATATGTTTGTTCAAATACTCTTCACAAGCATTAACATCTGTACTATTTTGGTATTTTTAATACTCTTTGCCAGCGATGCCTTTACCCTGATCTATTATTTCGTTTATTTTATCTCGATGACAGTGGAAATTCTGCCCGCTTGCTATTATGGCATTGTTATTGAAATCGAATTTCGAAATTTATCTTATGCTTTATTCTCCTCCAACTGGTTGGAACAGGATGAGGTATTTAAGAAAAATTTGAGAATTTTTGCCGAGGCTACCAAGAAACCCTTGTTTATATTGGCCTGGTTGTTTCATATCAATTTGGGTTCGTTTTTATTTGTTTGTAAAAATGCTTATTCGATGTTTGCTTTAATAATGAATTTTAAATAATTTGTTTAGTCGAAATGGATGATTTAAATAAATATTTATAACACAATAATTGTAATGCACGTAGGTTGGAAAATAGTAATTATTTAATATTTTAAAAATAAAATTTATAATGAACACAGTTTAGACACGAAAGTTTGAAAATAAATAAAATACGTTTAAAATTTCTATTAATATATTTCTAATAGTATTTCGATTGGCCAATTGGACACATGGGTGATAAACCATATCAACAGATACTTCTTCAACATTCCAGCTCTTCCAGTTGTACATATAATTTTGTGTTTCTATGACCAATATTTCGCTATATTACAAACGGAATGACAAAAAAACAAAATATCCCCCATTTATTTGTGATGGCGTGTATGAAAATGAAGTAATAATTGTCTTGTTGCCATTTGGGAAAGAAAGATAATATAAATTGCATATTTTTTCTGCTATCATTGTGTAAATAACACTTTAACACTTTCATCAAAAAGTTAAGTACATTTTAAATTATATTAGAATTAAAAGTAATTTGACAGTTCCAGAGACTTTCAACGATTGATTAATTGAAAAATAAACTGTTTAAATAATAAATAAGTTGATTGGTCTAGGATTGAGAATTATACTTGATATCAAAATAAGAAGTATGATATCTATGATATTCTAACAAAATTAGCGATTTTGTGATCAAGTGAAATTAATACTATATAAATAACAAATCTTAGATCAATATCAAATACTTTAAACTACTATATAGATCCAAGTATGATACTCCCCAGAAGATTTTTTTAATGATAATTCACTAAACTGAGTCTATTTTTACTCCTTTTGATGACCTAAATGTGATTAATAAGTTGCGGTCTTAAAACTTTATTCGTAAATGATCCCGATATATGATTAAAAGCTGATTATTTGAAAATCAATAACAAAATTAATCATCCTACTGTTTAACAATTAATAATAGGGTCAATTATGCGCCGATCTTCACGAAATTTTTTACATAGATTTTGGTTCGTAAAAACTTATTTATGTCAAATTTCACTGCTATACTAGTATTTTTAAGTAAGTAATGTGAGTAAAAGGAGTTATCTACCGATCCTAAGCAAATTTGGTAGGAAGATTTCAGTTCCTGTTAATCTTGTTTATGTCTTATTTTTAAGCAAGTAATGGGCGTTATTCACATTCTGAAGTGAACTATGATAGGGTCAATTTTGGACCGATCATCACAAAATTTTGTAGAGCGATTTCATCGTAGTGCTAATTTTTTTAAAAAAGTAATGATCGTTAACATCAAGTGCTTAAGGGGACCTTATATGGGTGGTAGAGTCAATTATAGACCTATCCGAATTCGTACAAAACTTGTTTATGTCGAATTTCATTCCCATACTGGTATTTTTGAAACAGTTATGACTGTGGGAGGCCAATTGTATGGGGGCATTTTTAATACTAAACAAACCTTTGTGGCTGTATGACCAATATTTCGAATGGAATGTCAAAATCAATATACTTTTTGATTATGGGCAATAAAATGTACAACAATCATAAATAGATAATTCAGGTTTTTGAAATATGATTGTTTATACAACATCAAAAAATGTTTTCCGTATTATAAAAAGACTCAGTAATTCGACTCGAAAAGGATTCAATAATGATTCGAAACTGATCAGAAGAGGGACTGAGAAAAGACTCTTTTAGAATAGTCGAGGAAAGTATTATTTAAGATCATAAAATGGGCGCATATATGACAATGTTAATCGTATAGAAGAGTCATAAATGATTCGAATGTGATAAAAGATTTCAAGAAATGCTAAACTGGGTTAACTTTCTATGATCCATTTATAACACAATTTAATATACACTTCAACTCAAAACCCTTTAATGAAATTACACAGTTCGCTATGCGAAATTTTTATCAAATAATTTATCAAATATTAACAACAGTACAATAAAATAATAAAAATATAGTAGTAAAAAAAAACCTTACAAATAAACACTTTAGAGCACAACTACATGACCATTCATAAAAAATAGTATATATTTCTCAAGTACTCGTTATTTTAACGAAATGATAACGAACTAAAAACAAATAATTAAGCACGACAGTATATAGTTTATGATCGTTTTATAATTTATAAACATTCCAAGTTTAGCAAAAAAAATATAAAATCTGTTAAATAATTTTGTTTTTGTTAAGATAAGATTTCGTCTATTTAGATGCAAAACAAATTGGAAAGTTTTTTTTTTTTTGTTTTTTTATTTTCTTCAAAAAATGTCAATATTTGATTTGACATTTTTTTTAAGAAATTAGCTAATACAGTACTTATGATAAGATAGATTTGACTATTTAAGCAAACAAAATTAAACTTTAATAATGAAAATTTTAAAAATTTAACTTTATTAAATTTTATAAAAATCCAAAATAAATCAACAGTTGCGAGCACAAAACTATAACTCTGGGCTATAGGATCTACATAGTTTTCAAAATATCGTGAAACATTTCATGTCTCTACTTTGGACAACTCCTATTTTGAAAACTATGTAGATCCTATAGCCCAAAGTTATAGTTTTTGTGCTCGCAACCGTTGATTTATTTTGGATTTTTATAAAATTTATTAATAAAGTTAAATTTTTAAAATTTTCATAAAAGATTTTAATCTGGAAAACAGTATTAAAAATTTTACGAAAAATAACAAATTTGATATGGTATCTTATTAAATAATATGTCTACTTAATTACAAATATTAAGATAACAAACATTATTCTGAACCCAAAAAAAATCGTTGAAATCTTATCGGTCAAATAAAAAAAAAAAATAACTAAAACATTATTAAATACATTTTTAATTAATGTTCATTTTATTTACAAAATTGGCATCATATTCGCTAAAATATTTACGACCTAAATAAATAAAAGTTAATAATAAAATTATAACAATTTCTTAAAAAAAAGTTACCAAATCTATATTGATTTTATAGAGCACACTTCAAAAATACTTTATCGGTGCTAAGAAAAAAAAAAACGATTAAAACTGATTAACAATCATTTAACAATGTCCAAATTTCAACGAAATAATATTCAAGTTTATAAGCGACTGTTAGAAGAATTATAACTTTCATACGCATGTTGTAGATCGGGCGTTCAGCAACATGCAAAGTTTTTCGGTTTTACATTTGGCTTTAGTCGCTTTAATTTTAAGCGGAACTGCGGTTTTCGCTTCACCTTACTCCCCACCCCAGGAATTTGATATTTTAGCAGGCCAGGAAAATCCTAATGCTCGTTTAGAGCGTGTCGAGGAGTTCCTTAATTATCGTCTACCCAATCATACCTATCCGGAACATTATGATATAGAATTGACCACTAATGTTCATACTGGTGATAAAGCCTTTAAGGGTAAAGTGACCATCGATGTTGTGGTAGTGGAAACTACTAATGCCATCGTTATTCATGCTCGTCAACTCAAGAACTTTAAGACCACGTTGGTAAATCCCGTTAATGGTTTACAAGAAAACTTGAAATTTGACTACGAATTGGAACGTGAATTTTTAACATTGACTCGTTTGAATGGTGCTAAATTTGAAGCTGATACCAAATGGAAAGTTACCGTTGAATATAGTGGTGAATTACGTACAGATAATGGTGGTTTCTATTTGTCCAGTTATACGGGTGTTAATGGTGAAAAGAGGTGAGTAGAAATCTTAACATTCAGATATTTGGGGGGTTCTGTAGAACTTTGAAGTTTAATAGAACATGTTTGGATGATTAAGATGTTAACGGTCGACATTCCGAAATTTTGGACTAATATTTTGAAAAAACTGTTAACTTTCAAATATCTAATACTGTTTTTGCAATCATTACAGATATCTGGCTACAACACAATTTGAAAGTACCGATTCCCGTCATGCTTTCCCTAACTATGATGAACCTGCCAAACGTGCCAATTTTACCATAACCATGATTCATAGTCCCACCTATTCAGCCATTTCAAATATGCCTGTCAATGAAGCTCTCTCCAGGTAAATTAAATTAGTCCCCTGAAAAAACGCTTTCTATATAAGATGTCATTTTATTCTCAATTGTAGTCCCGGTAGAACAGTATTTTTGACCACCGATAAAATGCCCAGCTATATAGTAGCTTTTATTGTATCCGATTTTGAACATAGTGATGGTGTTTTAAATGGTTTGCCCCAACGTGTCTTTTCACATCCCGGCACTAAGCATGAACAAGAATGGGCTTTAGTTTCTGGTATGTTGATAACCGAACGTTTGGCTCAGTACTATGGTGTCGATTATATGTTGCCTAAAATGGATCAAGCTGCCATACCCGATTTTGCTGCTGGTGCCATGGAAAACTGGGGTTTGGCCACTTTCCGTGAAGAATATACTTTGTATAATAAAGAAACTTCCACAGTTTATACTCAGACCAATATTGCTAGACTTATTGCTCATGAGTTTTGTCATTTGTGGTTTGGTGATTATGTAGCTATACAATGGTGGTCGTTCTTGTGGTTAAAGGAAGGTTTTGCTACTCTCTTCGCTTACAAAGGAATGGATGATGTAAGTTATTTAAGGAAAATTGATTACTTTACAAAAATTTCACAATGATTTCTTAATTGTAGGCCTATCCAGAATGGGGTGTTTGGCAAGATTTTCATGTTGGTGAATTACAAAGTGCTTTAAGCCGAGATGCTGGTACTAATCCTAGACCCATGACTTATTATGTGCAAAAACCCAGAGAAATTTCTCAGACATTTGATACCGTATCCTATGCCAAGGCTGGTTCTGTCCTACATATGTGGAATCATGCTTTGACTGATAAAGTTTTTAAACAAGGTCTACACAACTATTTGACTATTAAGTAAGTTTATTTATAAAGCCTGTAATAAATGAAACCTTAACTTATGATTTTATTAACTTTACAGCAAATACAGTGCCGCCGATGAAGAGCAATTATTCAGCGCTTTACAAATTGCTGCCAAAGAAGAAGATTACAAAATCCCCGCTACCATGAGTGAAATGTTAAGCAGTTGGTCTCGCCAGGGTGGTTATCCTTTGTTGACCGTTACCCGTAACTATAATGATGGTACTTTCACTGTTAAACAAGAAGCCTTTTACAATGATGAAACCATTAAGAAGGAAAAATCCTGGTATATTCCCATTAACTATGTGGTGGCCTCAAATCCTGACTTCCGCGATACTGAAGCTTCACACTACTTGTTAAAGGTGCCCGAAATCAAAGTAAATGATGAAAAAATTAACAAAGATGATTGGTTAATACTTAACAAACAATCCACCGGTTATTATCGCATCAATTATGATGAACAAAACTGGCAACTCATCTCAGATGGTCTTATTAATAGGCCCTACAGAATACATCCCCGTAATCGTGCTCAGTTGATGCATGATGCTTATCAGTTTAGTGTTTCGAAACGTTTAGATCATAAGATTCTCTTAAATATGATGACCTATTTGAAACAAGAAGATCAATATGCTCCCTGGTCAACTGCCAGTGGTATTGTGAATGCTTTCAATCGTTATTTGAGCGGAGATGTTAATTATGCCCACTTTAAGTATTTCGTTTCCGAATTGGTGGCACCTATATACGAGAAGTTGGGTGTCAATGATGTTCCTGGTGAACATCATTATCAGAAATATACACGCAATGTGGTTATCAATTTGGCTTGTTTGGCTGGTGTTAAGGATTGTTTGGAGGAAACCAATAATAAATTGAAAGCTTATGTCCAGCATAATATAACCATTGAACCCAATCTACAAACACCCATCTATTGCAATGGCCTTAAACAATCTGGCGATGAGGAATTCGAGTTTGTTTACAACAAACTTATGGATTCCAACGATCAAGCTTTACGTCGTGCACTTATTTCAGCTTTGGGTTGTGCTCAAAATGAAAATCATATCAAGAAATTCATTTACAGTTCCATCGATGAGACAAATAAATTGCGCAATCAAGAACGTTATACACTACTTAGTCCCGCCTATTCTCGTGGCGAGGTGGGTCTTTTGGCCTGTATTGAATTCTTAAATGATAACTGGAATGCTTATGGTAATTTGAAGAGTGGTTTTGGTGGCACTAATCCTTTAGATGATGATATTCGTAGTATGGCTTTTTATGTGGTCAATAAGAAACAAGAGGAGAAGCTTTTGGCTTTGGTAGCTAAAGTAAAGAATAGTGAACATGTAACAGCTAATCTGGAAACTAGTGTAAAGGTTACAATTAAAAACAATTTTGATTGGTTGGAAAAGAATCGTAATCCTCTAATGTCTTGGTTTGCTCAATATCATGCCGAAAAGGAAGAGGGTAACAATGGTGGTAATGATGGAAATGATGACAACGGTGATGGTGGAAGTGCTAGTCTTACCGCTTCAAGTGTAATGTTAGGTTCTGTTCTTTTTGTTACCATCTCCCGTTTGTTTTAGATAGTTAAGTTAAATAATTTAAAAAAAATTACGTTTAAGTCTTTGTAAATATGTAAATAAGTAAATCGAGAATTCTTTAAATAAAATTAATAGATAATAAGTTGTGGTTATAAACTTCATTCTACTTTAGATTTTTTATATTTACAACCATTTCTCTTGGAGTTATGAATAAGAGAATATCTAAGTTGTTGAACTGGTCGTAGATCCCCAACGATTTGGGTACCTTAATTTTAGCTGATTGTACTTAGTGTGGAGTATTTAAATACTTCCAAAATCAAACATATTATCAGTCAAACTCTACAGATTATATGATCCATGGATCGGTCGCCTAAAAATTCTACAACTAAAATGAGATATCTACGGATATGAAAGTATTTTTTGTGGAAGATCACTAAATATGATAGAGTTATTTTCAAATTTGCGACCTGAAGTTTGATTACCAATGCTGCTATTTTTTTTCCACCATTTCTCTTCAAACTTAGTCAAAAAAACCGCCAGAAACTGTCAGATTTAGGTTTTTAGCAAAAGCCGCTAGAAAACGTCAAATTTAAACAGGATGTTTAAAAAAAAAGAAATTTCTGTATATAGCCTAGTCTATAGTCTAGTCTATAGTCTAGTCTATAGTCTAGTCTATAGTCTAGTCTATAGTCTAGTCTATAGTCTAGTCTAGTCTAGTCTATAGTCTAGTCTATAGTCTAGTCTATAGTCTAGTCTATAGTCTAGTCTATAGTCTAGTCTATAGTCTAGTCTATAGTCTAGTCTATAGTCTAGTCTATAGTCTAGTCTATAGTCTAGCCTATAGTCTAGTCTATAGTCTAGTCTATAGTCTAGTCTATAGTCTAGTCTATAGTCTAGTCTATAGTCTAGTCTATAGTCTAGTCTATAGTCTAGTCTATAGTCTAGTCTATAGTCTAGTCTATAGTCTAGTCTATAGTCTAGTCTATAGTCTAGTCTATAGTCTAGTCTATAGTCTAGTCTATAGTCTAGTCTATAGTCTAGTCTATAGTCTAGTCTATAGTCTAGTCTATAGTCTAGTCTATAGTCTAGTCTATAGTCTAGTCTATAGTCTAGTCTATAGTCTAGTCTATAGTCTAGTCTATAGTCTAGTCTATAGTCTAGTCTATAGTCTAGTCTATAGTCTAGTCTATAGTCTAGTCTATAGTCTAGTCTATAGTCTAGTCTATAGTCTAGTCTATAGTCTAGTCTATAGTCTAGTCCTATAGTCTAGTCTATAGTCTAGTCTATAGTCTAGTCTATAGTCTAGTCTATAGTCTAGTCTATAGTCTAGTCTATAGTCTAGTCTATAGTCTAGTCTATAGTCTAGTCTATAGTCTAGTCTATAGTCCTAGTCTATAGTCTAGTCTATAGTCTAGTCTATAGTCTAGTCTATAGTCTAGTCTATAGTCTAGTCTATAGTCTAGTCTATAGTCTAGTCTATAGTCTAGTCTATAGTCTAGTCTATAGTCTAGTCTATATCTAGTCTATAGTCTAGTCTATAGTCTAGTCTATAGTCTAGTCTATAGTCTAGTCTATAGTCTAGTCTATAGTCTAGTCTTAGTCTAGTCTATAGTCTAGTCTATAGTCTAGTCTATAGTCTAGTCTATAGTCTAGTCTATAGTCTAGTCTATAGTCTAGTCCAGTCTATAGTCTAGTCTATAGTCTAATCTATAGTCCTAATCTATAGTCTAGTCTATAGTCAAGTCTATAGTCGAGTCTATAGTCTAGTCTATAGTCTAGTCTTTAGTCCTAGTCTATAGTCTAAAGAAAAGACGTCAAAACTCTCTAAATGCTGGTTAAAAATCGCCAAATTTCCCGCTAACCGCTACAACGCATTTTTTCCCGCAATTGCCATTTCAAAAACGTCAGATTTGACGGGAAAAACTTCAAATTGGCAACACTGTTGATTACAATATTTCCATAAATGTAAATGGACGGACATCTTAAAAACTACGCAGAAAGTGGTCCTGATTAGCTTGACGCAATTGAAGGTAGTGTAGGACCTATATTTTTGTACGCAAGCAAACTAGTGTAGGGTATAAAAATACAATGTAAGAATAACTAAATAAAACTATAACATTATTAATTGGTATGACGAATTTTTTAATTAAAACTTTATGCAACTAATCGCTTGGTTTCTGGAAGTTATACTAACATAGAAATTTATAATAGTTTTAAAATTCAAACAGTTAACATCAAGTATTTTTAACACGGTCGAAAAAAAAGAGAATAAATCATTTGAATACAAAATATTTTTTTTAATTTAAACACTTCTGTCAGCAATATGCAAACTTTAGTAATTTCCATGTTGACTTTTGAAGTATTTTGCTTAATTTTTATAACTTTAGTTAAAAGTGATGAAACTGCCAAAGAAAATAATAAAACCTCCCTAGACTACCGTCTACCCAATGAAAGCTATCCGCTGCACTATGATTTAAAACTCACCACAAATGTTCATACCGGTGAAAAATCCTTTAAAGGTGAAATCATTATAGATATTATAATTGTCGAAGCCACTGCAAAAATTTATTTACATGCCTGTCAACTTGAAGTTGAGAAAGTTACTATTGAATCTCTTCCAACGGGTGAATCGGAAGAGTTGGAGTATGTATATGAAAAAGAACGTCATTTTTTAATATTAAATCGTTCAAAGTTGGATATGGAATTTTCAGCTGATACCCAATGGAAATTGAGCATTAATTATAGCGGTGAATTAGGTGTTAATAATGAAGGTTTCTTCTTGTCGAGTTATATGGATGAGGAAGATAAGGAGCAGTAAGTTTAGTACCCCCGACGAACTACCTTTTAGAAAATGACTTAAACGTTCATTATTGATAAAATATAAAAATATAATAATTTCCTTCTCCAAATTTTATGAGGATGGCCCTAACTCCCATATAAGACATCGATCTTAAAAGTTGGGTCACTTGACATGAAATTGCACATATATATGTATATATATATATATATATATATATATATATATATATATATATATATATATATATATATATATATATATATATATATATATATATATATATATATATATATATATATATATGTATATATATATATATTTTATATATACTGCCCTTTATATATATATGGGAACCAAGGTGAAATTCGATATAAATGCTTCTTTATAAAAACTGCCGGACCATGCCCGACTATATTGTCCTACTTGCTTTCAAATAGTTCTATTTCTTTAAATTTGTTATAGTTTCCTGGCCGCAACACAATTTGAAAGTACATATGCTCGACTTGCCTTCCCCTGCTATGATGAACCGGCAAAACTTGCCAATTTTACCATAACCATAAATCACAGTCCCAACTATACAGCCCTTTCAAATTTGCCGGTAAATGAAGAACTATCCAGGTAATTTCTTTTAATAGCTATGATTAAGACCAAACATATTCAGGGTAATTGCGAACAATACTTCCTCGGGAGTTTATTCCCTTTTGCATAGTATAGGAGAGGGAACGAACTCTCAGGGACTTTATTATTCAGAATAGGCCTGATTATTTATTAAGTTACAGCAACCAATTTAATTTCCAAAACCACTATCTTTTCTAGTCCCGGAAAAACTGTATTCCTTACTACACCTCCTATGGCCACATATTTAGTGGCTTTTATTATATCCGATTTTGAATACACCGAAATTATATCCAATGATTTACCACTTCGTTTATATTCCCAACCGGAACGTAAACTTGAACATGAATGGGCTTTAACTACTAGCATACTAATAGTGGAACATTTATCTAAATACTATGGCATAGATTATATGCTGCCCAAATTAGATCAGGTAGCTTTACCTAACTTTACATCGGGTGGTATGGAAAACTGGGGTTTAGCAACGTATCGTGAGGAAGCTCTTCTATACAATAAAAACTCTACAACAGTTTTTAGCCAAACTGATATTACTACTATGATAGCTCATGAGTTGTGTCATCAATGGTTTGGTAATTATGTAACGATTCAATGGTGGACTTATTTGTGGCTGAAGGAAGGTTTAGCTTCATTATGTTCGTATACAACTGTGGATAATGTAAATATTACAAAAAAAAAAAAATTATCTATTGGTTTAACTGCGAGATTATATACCCCTCATCTATGAAAAATATATTAATCTTTAAAGAACAATAGTCGATTAAAATCATTATTCCGAAAGCGAGAGTTAATTTATATAAACCTATATAGATTTTAGAATTTTAATTTGATTTGTATCTATTTCACTTTCCGGATAAAGATATTTATATAATTTTGTCATCTTACTTGTACGTATATATGTATATACATATATTCTGAATCCATTGCACTTAATTATGCATATGAAAGCCCCTGATATATTCCTAATATAAGCCTCTGATCATTCAAGTATGCTTTCGAACATTTTCCTATTAAAAACTAACAAAGTCGGTCAGTTAATGTCAGGCGAACATCGGGGAGTTTTAAGGAAATATGATGCAGGGTATATAAGAAGCGGGAGAGGCGAATAGCAAATTTTGAACTGAGAGACAAACGAATAGTTCATAATTCTACATTTCCTACAGATCTATCCTGAATGGGATATTATGCAAGAATTCCATACAAACAGTTATCAAACTGCTTTGGTCACACAAGCCATCAATACATCACGAGCCATGACATCATATGTTCAAACGCCCAATGAAATTGCCGGAATTTACGATGCTGTATCTTATAACAAGGCAAGTTGTGTGTTTAATATGTGGAGACATGCTTTAACGGAAGATATTTTCAAACAAGCTCTGTACGACTATTTAAGGGCTAAGTAAGTACTACAAACTTAAATTTTGACACTAAACCAAATAATTATCATTTTACCTTTCCCAGCAATTATAGCACCGTAGAGGAAAATCAACTTTTTACAGCCATAGATACAGCTATGTTAGAAAAAAATTCGAATCTCTCGGGAAATTTTACGGAAATTATGCTTACCTGGTCACATCAGGGTAATTATCCTTTGCTAAATGTAAAACGAGACTATAAATCGGGTACCTTTAGTGTAACACAGGAGACATTTTACGAAGACAAAAACATTAAAGGCAATAAAACCTGGTTTATACCCTTTAACTATGTAACTGCTTCGACTCGGGACTTTAGCAATACAATAGCTACAGACTTCTTATTGAATATTAAAGAAATCGTAGTAGAAGATGCTAAAATTGCACCCGATGACTGGTTGTTACTCAATAAACAGTCCACTGGATTTTATCGCATAAATTATGATAAAGAAAATTGGAATCTTATCATAGATAGTTTAAAGCTGCAATACTATAATATACATCCTCTGAATCGGGCCCAATTGTTACATGATGCCTATTACTTAAGTGTGTCTAATCATTTGACTCATGATGTTTTTTTGAATCTGATGACTTATTTAGAGAAAGAGGAAGAGTATGCCCCCTGGTCCACAGTCAATGATATTGTTGTTATTTTAAATCGTTATTTGAATAGCGATGAAAACATTGAAGATCTGAAGTTTTTTATAGCTCAATTAACTGCTCCCATCTATGATAAACTGGGAATTAAGGATGTACCTGGCGATCAACATTATCAAAAATACACCCGAAGTTTTGTCATTAATATTGCTTGTTGGGCGGGCTTACAAGCCTGTTTAAGGGAAACCAAGGAAAAATTCAAAGCCTATATAGAGCATAATACACTTATTGAACCCAATTTACAGGCCGCCATCTTTTGCAATGGTCTTATACAATCCACTGATGAGGAATTTAATTTTGTCTATAACAAACTAATGGATTCTAAAGATAAAATATTGCGTTCGGAATTGATTTCATCCTTAGCTTGTTCTCTAAAAGAAAATCATATAAAACAACTAATAGAAAGTTCTATTGATGAGAAAAATAAATTACTTAAAGAGGAACGTTATACATTACTGAGTCCGGTTATACGACGAAGCGGTGTGGGCATTTTGGCATGTATTGAATTCTTAAGTAACCACTGGCAAGCATATGGCAATTTGAAGACTGATGATTCCAATCTCGTGGATTATACTATACGTGAAATGTCTGTGTATGTGATGAATAAAAAACAGAAAGAAACATTTTTAGCTTTGGTGGATAAGGTAAAGGATAAAAATATGACCACTACTCTAGAAACGGATGTTAAGTCTGTAATTAAATCCAATTTTGATTGGCTTGATAATAATCGTAAAGCATTGATGTCCTGGTTGGAGCAATATCATAGAGATAATGGCAATGATGTTGATTCAACTGTTTAAATAATAATTTTAGGAATATAATAATTTTCCGAACTACATTTCACACCCCATATTACAACGTAATATTTGTAATGGGAATACTATGTATAATTTTTAAACGATTTATATTTATTTTATAACATGTAATCTGTTCAATAATATATAATATAAATTTTTTTAATTGAGTTACTAAAAAGTCGAAAAAGAAAATTAATTTGTTATTTTTAAGATTAGATTATATTGAAGTCAAATATCGTATTTCTTATCATTTTTAAATCTTTTGAATCAATTGCACTTGGATTGATTGGATTTAGTCTATATTTGCCAATTTTATGTTATTGTATAATTTTATATAGAAATACTTGCAATTAAAAGTTGAACTCCACTTTTGTACCTATCCTATAAGGAAACATATATAAATTATGAGATCGTTTTTTATCTCAGTTCGGTCATTGGATTTGAAAGTACTTCATTATACCTTCCACCACCATCAGTGGTGATAGAGGGTATATATCAAATTCTGTCCGTCCGTCTGCCTATGTAAAACACACTCACGTTAAAACTAAGAAAAGGAAATCAACCAAGTTCCTCGAAAATATTCATTATTGGCCTGAGCAGTTTAGCATTGCAAATCAGCAAAATCGGTTTACAACTTAAAAAGTTATGAGTAAAAATTTCAGACTACCTCGAAAAAAGTGACTTTTTTTCTTAATTCTCTTGTAGTTTCCTCAGAAACTTCATTATTCAATGAATTCTATCACACGTGATTTATTTTGCGCAGGGATCAATTGTGTTCAAACTCAAAACAATCGGTCCAAAATGTCCCATAGCCCCCATACAAAGATACATATTCCCGAAAATGGGTTTATCGTTAATATAAAATATCGGTATCACCACGAAATTCTGCACATATTACCAACGTAAATATGTATCCATAAATGGTCATAGCTTCCATATAATAAGGTCCACTTCCGAAAATCACTTAAATGCACATAACTAATTAAAAAATTAAGACGTTTGAATAACATTCTACATAAATATTTTGTTTTTGTATACATATATCACTCTGAAAAATATTTTTCGAATCGGTCTATAATTGGGCATAGCTCCTATATAAGTCCCATTGCCGATAACCACGTAAATGCACATAGATTATTATTATGAATGTGTTTAAAGTACATATAAAACAGCCTGTAAAATTTTTTCCTGATCGGTCCATATTTGGACACAGCTCCCATATAAGGTGCACTTCCGTAAAGCACTTAATAAATAAAGATATTGGAATAATATTCGACATAAATATGTTTTGTGTATACATACATATAAGACTCTACCAAATTTTTTCCAGGTCGGTCATTAATTGGTCATACCTACCATATAATGAGACACTTACGAATACCACGTAAACGTATATATTTCATTACTGAATAAAGATATCGTTATAAATTTCGTAATGAATATGTTTAAAGTAGATATAAACCACTATGAGAAATATTTTCCGTATCCGGACTAAAATTCCTCATAAATATGTTTTTGATATATACAAATCACTCCTAAATTTTTTCTGGATGGGCCCACAATTTGTCTGGTCCCCGATATACGGTTCACTTCCGAAAATTACTTAGCCGCACATATTTCGTTGACAAAAAGAGATATCGCTATAAAAATTGACATGAGTATTTATTGTATATATAAATCATTCTGAAAAATTTTTGGATCAGTCTATAATTGGTCAAAGCTCCCTTATAAGACCCATTTCCTTAAGTAAGTATATTTCATTAACATCGATAAATCATTCTGCGAATTTTGTTCGGATTGGCTATATCTTCCATAACAGGTCCATAAACTAGTTATAGACTTGATCAAAGTTAGCAACTACTAAATAATTTCTAAATGATTAGCACCCCCATCACGGAAGCAAAATTTAAAATTTTCACAATTTATTAAAAATCTAAAACTATTTAGATGGGTTTCAAAAAGCTTACAGGTGGAGGGTATTTAAGGTTCGGCATAGCCAAATATAGCACTCTTACTTGTTTTAAATATCGTGTATACACGTGAAAATTTTGCTATTCAAAATTTATAAAATAGATATATAAAATTTAATGTTTAAGAAATATTTGAGACCGATTTCGAAAAGATTGCAGAAATATTTTTTACATGTTGTACTAAGATCTTATATTCGCTGGTAGGAAGCTGAGGACCGTTTCAGAAAATAATATATTTTAATTTTCTCGTGTTCAGTACATTAATTCGTATTAACACAGTTCCTCGGGACACTCTATTGTATATTTTTAATAAATCTCAAACACTTAATTCTAGACATTATGTTTATATATCAAATGGAAAGTCACCGAAAAGTCTTTCTTAATATACAGACATATAGCCTTTCTATGAATAGATGTAACTATTGAAATATTACACATATTTATAGACGGATTTTCCTAGCTTTGAATAGATAGTTCAATAGATTTGGAGCCTGAAGATTTGTGCGGTCTTCAGAAAATTACTATCAGAAAGTATGGGGCAAGAAGACCTTTTTATTTAGGTACTTTGGTACTGAATATTTTAAAATTTTTGGAATTTGAAAATAATCTATAAATAATCGAATACTTAATACTTTGTTCGTGCTAATAAAAGGGGATACCCATACCCCAAACTATAGCAACATAATCGCTTATGTTCTCGTGTTTTTTGTTTATTTCAAAATCTAAATCGAATTCCTTATCTAAAAAGAAAACTATAAATAGCTTCAAATATAGCAAATAAATATTTTGCACGCATTGCGTACTTAGTAATTGAAGTAAATTTTATTTATTTTTGATTTTTTTTTCATACGATTTTATGCAACACTGTAAATACGTTACATTTTTCTCTTTAAATTGAATTAGTTATAGAATGTTAGAATCATTTAAAGACGTCATCATTTCGCAACAGCAATCCAAACTCTTCAAATCGAATTTTGAGTATCACAACATATGTATGTATGTATGTCAAAAATATTAAATCCTATTTGATAGCAAATCTAATTTTACTGATAAGAAGTGATGATCAATGTAAATAAGTACTCGGTTACTTTTTTAAAGACTTCAACGAATTTAAAAATTCAAGAATCGTTTCAATAATATTATTTTCATTATTTAAGGGATTTTGACTGGTTTCTAACGAGTCTATTCTCGTTCTAGAGAGAAATAGATAAAGTAATAAAAATATTTTCTTTAAAATAAATAGGTTTTTTTTAAAATGTTTCTTAACATTTTTTTGTCAATATTCTTAATTTTCAAGACACTAAATATCGATCAATAAATAACCTGTACTAAATTTACTAAATAAGTTCTAAACTAAAACATACGAAAACTTTATCAGTTTTCAGTTTTTTCTTCTAAAACAAATGTAATTTTTTTTTCACAAATATCAGTTTTTATTTATAAAAAATCTATTTTGAAATCGTCTAGTTAAAATATTTACAGCCGTCATTTGCAAATAAAACAAAAATATAACAGTTAACATAGATTAAATTTACTTTTTATCGCGCTTCCATTGATAATATTAAATTTATTTATTAACAAAGATAATGCCTAATTTTATAATATAGAAAATAAATGTAGTAAAATTATAAGAGTAAAATTTATAAATGTTCGACACCCAAATGGTTTTCAACTTAAACGCATGTTGTTTTTCAAACGATCAGCAACATGCAATTATCTTCTTCAATCTGTGTTTTGGCTCTGGCAGCCTTTTTCCTCGCCAGCACGGTCGAGTCGGCTTCGCGTCGTTTACCTATTTTAGTGGAAAGTGATAATAGTTTGCGTTTTGAAAATCCTAATGCAAGAGCTGAAAATAAGGAAACTGTCTTAAATTATCGTTTACCTAATAACACCTATCCGGAACATTATGATATTACTTTAACCACAAATGTTCACACGGGTGAAAAACCTTTTAAGGGTGTAGTCGTTATTGATATTGTGGTAGTTGAGCCTACGACCACAATTGTTATACATGCACGTGAACTTGATCAGAATTTTGAAGTGTCTATTGCAAATCCTTCTTCGGGAGAATCGGAGGAATTGACTTGGGAATATGAGTTAGAACGTGAATTTTTAACGTTGAAACGTAAAACTGGCGCACCATTTGCTGCCGATACTAAATGGAAATTGACCATAAAATATAGTGGTAAATTGCGTGACGATAATGGTGGTTTCTATTTGTCTACCTATACTGATGACGAAGGCAAAGTTCGGTAAGTGTAATGGGTATTTGCACTAGTGGAAAATATTTATTTTAAATCTTAGATTTCTTAAAAAAAGCATATAAACTGATTCCACAAATTGTCTACAGCATAATTTTAAGACTCTGTAAAGAGTTCAAATATGTATTCTTATTCTTTATATAAGCTTGTTGAAATCAAGCGTCTGGAGTTTCCAAATATCTTCAGTATCCAAATGTTAAAGCATTCTGTTGAACATGTAAAAATCTGGAGGCAAATTCTGTCATTCGACATCGATTCTCAATAGAATTTTAAAAAATGTTATTAGAAATTTCGGTCGCTTTCGAATGCCAGGATTTGGCCCCTGCTCAGTAAAATCTGCCTACAAAAAACGTAGATATGATCAAACATTATAAATGCCCACGATTTTTCCAAAATGTTTAATTTGATCAAATTTGTATGTATGTTAAAAGAAAGGCATTTGAATTACCATTCATTTGATATATGTGCACAACTCTAGGGCTAGAAATATGTGTTTTTGATACATCCAAAAATATTAATATTTTTCTAAAAATTACTTGATTTATTAAAACTTTTCAAAAATTTTTTCCTATTATTCCAGTTACTTGGGTACAACTCAATTCGAAAGTACCGATGCTCGTCATGCCTTCCCCTGTTATGATGAACCCGCCCTACGTGCCAATTTCACCATTACCATCAATCACAGTCCCACCTATACAGCCATTTCAAATATGCCAGTTAATGAAGCTTTATCCAGGTAAATACTCTTGTCCGATCTCTATAAAGATTCCATAAACTGACGTTTTTGCTTTCCCTTAGTCCCGGTAAAACTGTATTCTTAACTACAGCTCGTATACCCACCTATATAGTGGCTTTTATTGTATCCGATTTTGAATATACTGAAGGTATCTTAAATGGTATACCACAACGTGTTTATTCGCGTCCCAGTGCTAAAAACGAACACGAATGGGCTGTAGTATCGGGTATGTTGATAACCGAACGTTTGGCTGAATATTATAGTGTTGATTTTATGTTGCCCAAAATGGATCAAGTGGCTATACCCGATTTTGCTGCTGGTGGCATGGAAAATTGGGGTTTAGCTACCTATCGTGAGGAATATATGTTGTACAATAAGGACACCTCGACAGTTTTTACACAAACCAATATTGCCAGTATTTCTGCACATGAAATTTGCCATCAATGGTTTGGTGATTATGTTGCTATACAATGGTGGACTTATTTGTGGCTGAAAGAAGGTTTCGCTACCTTATTTTCCTATAGAGCACTGGATGATGTAAGTTTTTGATGATTTAATAAAAATTTAAAGCTTTTTTTCTTATTATTATTATAACAAATTTTATAGGCTTATCCAGAATGGGGTGTATGGCAAGAATTTCATGCCAGTGACTATCAAACTGCCTTGACCAGAGATGGCAGTGATAATCCTAGACCCATGACCCATTATGTGCAAAAACCCAATGAAATTTCCAGTGTTTACGATTCTGTTTCGTATGGTAAAGCTGGTTCTGTGCTGTACATGTGGAATAATGCTTTAACCGATAGAGTATTCAAACAAGGTCTACACAACTATTTGACTATAAAGTAAGTTTTCTTAAGCTAAAGTTGGAATGAAATAAATACTGAAACCATTTATTTCCACCATAGCCAATATAGCGCCGCTGTAGAAGAGCAACTTTTCTCTGCCATACAAACTGCTGCCAAGGAGGAAGATTATGCAATTCCCGCTACCATTAGCGAAATGATGGGCACTTGGTCACGCCAGGGAGGTTATCCTTTATTGACTGTTACCCGTAACTATAACGATGGTACTTTCACTGTTAAACAAGAAGCCTTCCATAATGATGAAACCTTAAAAGATTCCAAGACCTGGTTTGTACCCATTAACTTTGCTGTTGCTTCCAATCCCGATTTCCGCGATACTGAGGCTACACATTATTTATTGAATGTTACCGAAATCAAGGTGGACAATGTTAAAATTGCCAAAGATGATTGGTTGATACTTAACAAACAATCCACTGGTTATTATCGCGTTACCTACGATAAGGAAAATTGGAATCTTATTATCGATGGTTTGATTGAAAGACCCTATAGGATTCATCCTCGCAATCGTGCTCAATTGATGCATGATGCTTATCGTCTAAGTGCTTCTAATCGTTTGGATCACGCCATAGTCTTGAAAATGATGACTTATTTGCAAAAAGAAGATCAATATGCTCCCTGGTCAACAGCCAATGGTATTATTACCATCTACAACCGTTACTTGAGTGGTGATGCTAAATATGATGATCTGAAGTTATTTGTAGCCGAACAAATTGGTCCTATCTATGAGAAATTGGGTGTTAATGATGTTCCTGGTGAACATCATTATCAAAAATACACACGCAATGTGGTCATCAATTTGGCTTGTTTGGCGGGTGTTAAGGATTGTTTGGAAGAAACCAATAACAAATTGAAGGCTTTGGTTAAGGATAACACACCCATTGAACCCAATCTACAAACACCCATCTATTGCAATGGTCTCAAACAATCGGGCGATGAAGAATTCGACTTTGTCTATAACAAGCTTATGGATTCTACTGACCAAGCTTTACGCCGTCTACTCATTTCTGCCTTGGGCTGCTCACAAAACGAAAAACATATCAAGAAACTCATTGAAAGCTCCATTGATGAGACAAATAAATTGCGCAAACAAGAACGTTATACTCTACTCAGTCCCGCCTATTCTCGTGGTGAGGTAGGACTTTTGGCCTGCATTGAGTTCTTGAATGACAACTGGAATGAATATGGTAAATTGAAGAGTGGCTTTGGAGGCTCAAATCCCTTGGATGATGATATTCGTGGTATGGCTTCCTATGTGGTTAACAAGAAACAAGAGGAAAAACTTTTAGCTTTGGTAACTAAAGTTAAGAATAGTGAACATGTTACCACTAGTTTGGAAACTGATGTTAAATCATCGATTGCCGACAATTTCGAATGGCTGAAAGATAATCGTGATCCTCTTATGTCATGGATTGCTCAATATTATGCTAGCGATAGTGGCAATAACGGTGATGATGGCAGTGCTAGCCTGACAACATCAGCCGTATTAATTGCCTCGGCTTTGATCATGTCTGTGACACGCCTATTTTAATTTTAATAAGATTGTTGTAGTACAATTATGTAGATTTTAAATAATTATTGTATATAAGTAGTAAAGTTTATATACAATTTTTGAGTATTATTGTTTTTTTTTTTTTTTACTGTAAATAAGTTTAATAAACTAAAATATTATAATTTTAGCCCAAAGGTCAGACTTGTTTTTATTGAAAATTTTTAATAAATATCAAGATATTTTTGGATTTATTTATTGTTATTGAAAATACTTCGGTCACATGCCAAAAACACTCGATTAGCAGTGGTACTAGTAGTAATATCATAAAAAAACAAATACTGATATTTCTAATCGATTATTAGGTACAACAAAAAATATTTTTCATTGATCAGCAATTGAGTATTCGTGTGTTTAGTTATTTCAGTAATTATTATTTTCAGAAATTTCACAATGTTCGTTTAACTTGTTATTGCTATAATTTGTTTTTCAAGAACTTCGATTACTTCGAATACAAAAAAGAAGTTAAAAATAACATTTAAATTTAGTTGGAAACAACGTTAGGTAATATGAAAATATTCTGTATAAAAATAAAATTTTGAATATGTTGCGCCCGATGATAGGCAATAAATCAAAATAATTTATTAACGTTTTTTTAATCGAATACGTCGTGTGCAGACATAATGATCGTCAAATCATAGAAAAACATTTGAAAAGATAACAATAATTACACCGTGCTACAGGTACGACATACCAATTATTTAGTTATGGGGACAAAAATCCACTCTGGCGTTTGAATAATTATACCCTATACCACTTTAGTGGGAATGTTTGAAGCGCACAATGCTGATGTTTTTAACCCACAATAATATTGGTTCTATACCCACCTTAAAGTATACCAATCGGCTTAGAATCATTTTCTGAGTCGATTTAGCCGTCTGTCCGTCCTTGTAAATCTTGTAATAATAATAGATAATGAAAAGATAATGAAATTTGGTACATGATCTTCTATTGTCTCAGTGACGAAGCCTATTGAAAATGATTATGATCGGTCCATTATTTCACCTAGCCCCCGTATAACTGAACCCCCGAAAATGGATTGTAAACCTTTTAATAAAAGTACAGGTCGCAATTTTGAAGATAATTCAATGAAATTTTGCACATGATCTTCTATTGTACTAGAGACAAATCCTATTTTGAAAATGGGTAACATCTGTCCAATATTTGACCTAGCCCCCATACAACTGAACTCATCGAATAGCTCTTTAAGTTCATAATGTTCAATATACTCGTATCTCGACAAAAAGCTGCAAAATCAAGTTCTATACTAGCCTTCATGACCCTGATGAAGTTTTTGTTGTTAGGGCCTCATTTGATCCTAGCCCCTATACAAAGCCCCCTTCGAAATATGACTTAAATGATTTATTATGAACACTAAATCACATTTTATTTTTATATGTAACTGGTGGAGGGTATTATAAGGTCGGCCTAGCCCGACTATAACTTTTTACTTGTTTTTTTTTTTTAATTTATTAAAATTTATTTTTTTACATCAATTTGGATTAATTTACAACAGTATTTTTATTTAAAATCTATTACATACCATATCAATAAGTGTTTAATAAAAACATATTGATAATATTTTTCTCATTGTTATCACGTGTCTGCCTTAAAAGTGAGATTAGGAAAAGCAATATTTGGACAATAAAAAAAGTCATAAAGTCCACTCTTTAATCAAGGTCAGACTAAATGTAAAACGAAACAAATAAATTTAGTTGAATTTTACTTAAAAGTTTTTAAAACAAACATTAAAGCAGTTTTTTAAATTATTCCAGTTATAAATCATTAACAATATAGTGAGGAGGGTATTATGCGTTTGTAATACAAATACCAGTACAAACTTTGTATTGATGTTTGAATGGCACAATAATATTGGTCCTACACCCAACTTAAAACATACCGATTTTTTAAGTCGATTAAGACATGTTCGTCCACACGTTCAGAATACACTTTAAAACATAAAACAAAATAGGTAAGTAATAGGTAACATTTTAAATCGCAAATTGACCCCCCAAAAACAACATTTTCTTTCATTCTATAATATTTGGATGGAAAATTATAACTGAACTAATTGCAGGTCTAATCAAATAAATAAACAGTTTAAAACGATTAAATATAAAAAATGTATAATAAATATAATAACGATTTATTGGCAAAACAACAATAATAAAAATAAAATCAAATTGTACTCGTAAAGCACTAAACAGGAATTTAAAAGATCGCCTAACTATTTAAGAAAAATATTAATTCAATTAAAAAATTTCTATAATCAATTGTTAACGTGGGAACTGATAAGATTAAATAAGAAATGATATTGAGAAAAAGCGTATAAATCTGGTTATAAAACCAATCAACGATTAATCTGAAACAAACACACATTGACATCATTTATCGATAGGATTTAAAAAAAAAATAACTTCCCCTTGAAATCAAATAAAAATTTTACGATGGTAATTACAACTAGTATAAAATAAAGAAATACATGTGTTGTTAAAAAAGTTGATATGCCTTGACATTGTCTGACAGGCGATTACGAAATGAATTTTAAAAGTTGTTGGTTTTTGGAACAGACGTAGGTTAGTGAATCGAGCTGCTAATGGAAATATTTGTTATAACTAACTAACTAACTAACTAACTAACTAACTAACTAACTAACTAACTAACTAACTAACTAACTAACTACTAACTAACTAACTAACTACTACTAACTAACTAACTACTAACTAACTAACTAACTAACTAACTAACTAACTAACTACTAACTAACTAACTAACTAACTAACTAACTAACTAACTAACTAACTAACTAACTAACTAACTAACTAACTAACTAACTAACTAACTAACTACTAACTAACTAACTAACTAACTAACTAACTAACTAACTAACTAACTAACTAACTAACTAACTAACTAACTAACTAACTAACTAACTAACTAACTAACTAACTAACTAACTAACTAACTAACTAACTAACTAACTAACTAACTAACTAACTACTAACTAACTAACTAACTAACTACTAACTAACTAACTAACTAACTAACTAACTAACTAACTAACTAACTAACTAACTACTAACTAACTAACTAACTAACTAACTAACTACTAACTAACTAACTAACTAACTAACTAACTAACTAACTAACTACTAACTAACTAACTAACTAACTAACTAACTACTAACTAACTAACTAACTAACTAACTACTAACTACTAACTAACTAACTAACTAACTAACTAACTAACTAACTAACTAACTAACTAACTAACTAACTAACTAACTAACTAACTAACTAACTAACTAACTAACTAACTAACTAACTAACTAACTAACTAACTAACTAACTAACTAACTAACTAACTAACTACTAACTAACTAACTAACTAACTAACTAACTAACTAACTAACTAACTAACTAACTAACTAACTAACTAACTACCTAACTAAACTACTAACTAACTAACTAACTAACTAACTAACTAACTAACTAACTAACTAACTAACTAACTAACTAACTAACTAACTAACTAACTAACTAACTAACTAACTACTAACTAACTAACTAACTAACTAACTAACTAACTAACTAACTAACTAACTAACTAACTAACTAACTAACTAACTAACTAACTAACTAACTAACTAACTAACTAACTAACTACTAACTAACTAACTAACTAACTAACTAACTAACTAACTAACTAACTAACTACTAACTAACTAACTAACTAACTAACTAACTAACTAACTAACTAACTACTAACTAACTAACTAACTAACTAACTACTAACTAACTACTAACTAACAACTAACTACTAACTAACTAACTAACTAACTAACTAACTAACTAACTAACTAACTAACTAACTAACTAACTAACTACTAACTAACTAACTAACTAACTAACTAACTAACTAACTAACTAACTAACTAACTAACTAACTAACTAACAAACTAACTAAATAACTAACTAACTATTGTCTCAGTGACGAAGCCTATGAAAATGATTATGATCGGTCCATTATTTCACCTAGCCCCCGTATAACTGAACCCCCGAAAATGGCTTGTAAACCTTTTAATAAAAGTACAGGTCGCAATTTTGAAGATAATTCAATGAAATTTTGCACATGATCTTCTATTGTACTAGAGACAAATCCTATTTTGAAAATGGGTAACATCTGTCCAATATTTGACCTAGCCCCCATACAACTGAACTCATCGAATAGCTCTTTAATCAAGCTAACTAACTAACTAACTTTAGCTAACTAACTAACTAACTAACTAACTAACTAACTAACTAACTAACTAACTAACTAACTAACTAACTAACTAACTAACTAACTAACTAACTAACTAACTAACTAACTAACTAACAAACTAACTAACTAACTAACTAACTAACTAACTAACTAACTATCTAACTAACTAACTAACTAACTAACTAACTAACTAACTAACTAATTAACTAACTAACTATATAGTTAATTTTTATATCCTACACCATATTCATTTCCTGAGTCCATTAAGACATATCCGTCCATCCGGTTGCCTGGCTCGCCATGCAAATCTAACTAACTAACTAACTAACTAACTAATTAACTAACTAACTATATAGTTAATTTTTATATCCTACACCATATTCATTTCCTGAGTCCATTAAGACATATCCGTCCATCCGGTTGCCTGGCTCGCCATGCAAATCTTGCGCGTAACAAGTAGCGTTCGTTTTTTTCGGCTCAAGGACAAATACTATTACTTCACCAAACACCAATCCAGTTGGACTTTTGATTGGGATTTTTAGCTCATACCTGGTACTTTTCAGAAATCGATACAAATAGGTTTTATATAAGTATAAATTACACTGTCCAATTTATCAATTGACTCTAGCCCGCAAATAAACTCTCCTTTAGAAAATGCCTTAAATGTCCGACCATTAGGATCGCAATTCATAATAAATATCTTTTATATAAAAATAAAATCTTCCAACCAATTTTATGAGGACCTAAAGTCCCATATAGAGTTCCTTTTAGAAAATTAGTTTTTTTTTTATTAATTAATTGCTTAAATATATAGGAATAAAGGTAAAATTCAACATACATAAATGTTTTTTTTATAAAAATATTTTTTTTTTTAATACTTTTAAAATTATTTATGTGAAGGGATAAAAATATTTGGAATTGTGTATGAATGGTTTTCATGTAAAACGTATGTATATATCGATTTCCAAAATATAAATGGTGGAAAAAAATTTTTCTGGGAAATAATTATAAAAATAGAATATCTATGATTGTTTTATGTTTTTCTTATTAATTCATGTTGTATTTTTTGATATTTTAATGTAGATTACAAATTGGAATGGATTTATAATAGTGTTATTCAATTCCATTTAATTCCTGATTCACCATAAATAGTTTTACAATTGGTCATTAAAAGAAGGGACTTTTTTTCATTTCTTTTTAAATTCGTATTGTTTTTTATTTTTCTCCGAAATTGTTCAAGTTTAAATTGATTGATAGATTTCGGACATAAATGTTAATTTCATAAGCACTCATATTTGTCATTGATTGGAAAATTTAGAACAATTTATTGTTATTATGAAATTGATAATGGCTTTTAAAGAATTTAGACATTTTGTTTTACATATACATACATATGTATATGTACAGTACTTACGCCAGTACTTATTTGATTATTTAACACGTTTAACTGTTTATCGACAAAGTATTATCGCGTTAAATATTGGTCACACTCGGTATCGGC
Organism: Lucilia sericata; assembly: GCF_015586225.1. Lineage (NCBI taxonomy): Eukaryota > Metazoa > Arthropoda > Insecta > Diptera > Calliphoridae > Lucilia > Lucilia sericata. Next base: position 238,386 of record NW_023994355.1, on the reverse strand, counting down.
TGCGTAATCTACAAGATTTGCAGCACTCACTGCTGTCATTAAACCAACTTCGGGGAAATAGGTATATGAAAAAACAGATTTGGTTATAACATTAGCAGCAGTTGTATTATTAGAGGAAAGTCTGAAAACAATAACAACAAATCTATAACATTTTTAATAAATTAATCAAAATCAAAAAGAGCCAAATGTTATTGTATATTATTAAACTAAATAGGAATTATAAGTAAAGATAAAGAGACAGAACCCGATTTGTACAAAAAAAAACATAGTTTGTGAGAATATACAACACACGATTAAAAGCAGTTGTGCAAAGAGCACTTTTCTCAGCTTGAGTCTCTTTTAGAGTAATTACTCTAAGCTTTAACTTCTAAAAAAAAACAATTTTGCAAACTCAAAAACTTATCGATCACATCAAATAGTATTGATTTAAAATTTTAACTTAAAACAAGTTGTACTTATAGTTTAAATTTTATTATTATTTTATATTGCCTTGTACTCGTATTTTGGAAGTTTATGCCCATAATATTTAAATTTTTTCACGTTCTATTATTTTGTTTGAGCTCTGACGATATTTCTACGTGCGTGAGTACACATTTTGATTTGACAAAAAAAATTAAACATCACAACAAATTTGACATACATTTTATTTTAAATGGGAACTTAAAAAATACATTAAACAATTATCAATTAACAATGTTTATTGATTTTTTTTTAATAAAAAATCTAATTTGCGGAGAGTCTTCGAACTTTACGACCTCCAGCAGTGGTGTTGAACGTATAAATAAGTTTGAAATTCTGTTGTTAGCGTTTATAAATTCGTTTTGCTGATGGAATAAAGCGTTTCCTAGAAATTATATTCGATTTTCGAATGTTATTCACACCTAACTAAACGAAATTTTTAATTTGTATAACATTAAATTTAAATTTAGTATACATAGAATAAAATCACTTGCAACGTCTGGAATAAAAGTCTTACTAGATTCTGTAAAACCCGTTTAGAATGAATTTCCAAAAGTCTTTAAAAATCTGTGATCTGTTAGTTGGTAAGAAGTTAGTAAGTTACTTAGTTACTTAGTTTGAAAGAAGGATGTATCTACATCAAATCCGAGGCTCCTAACCAGTGCCTCAGGTGGAAATCGAACCCATCACCTCCGGTCTACCAGACTAAAATACTAACCACTAATCTAATAAGTTAGTAAGTTAGTAATTTTACGTTAGTAAGTTAGTGAGTAAGTTAGTAAGCTAGTAAGCTAGTAAGTTAGTAAGTTAGTAAGCTAGTAAGCCAGTAAGCTAGTAAGTTAGTCAGTTAGTAGTTAGTGAGTTAGTAAGTTAGTAAGTTAGTACGTTAGTAAGTTAGTAAGTTAGTAGTTAGTTAGTTAGTGAGTTAGTGTAAGTTAGTAATTAGTAGTTAGTAGTTAGTAGTTAGTTAGTTAGTTAGTTAGTTAGTTCGTTAGTTAGTTAGTTAGTTAGTTAGTTCGTTAGTTAGTTAGTTAGTTAGTTAGTTCGTTGTTAGTTAGTAGTTAGTTAGTTAGTTAGTTGTTAGTTCGTTCGTTCGTTCGTTCGTTCGTTTCGTTCGTTCGTTCGTTCGTTCGTTCGTTCGTTCTTCGTTCGTTCGTTCGTTCGTTCGTTCGTTCGTTCGTTCGTTCGTTCGTTCGTTCGTTCGTTTCGTTCGTTCGTGTTCGTTCGTTCGTTTTTCGTTCGTTCGTTCGTTTTTCGTTCGTTCGTTCGTTCGTTCGTTCGTTCGTTCGTTCGTTCGTTCGTTCGTTTTCGTTCGTTCGTTCGTTCGTTCGTTGTTCGTTCGTTTCGTTCGTTCGTTCGTTCGTTCGTTTTCGTTCGTTCGTTTCGTTCGTTCGTTCGTTCGTTCGTTCGTTCGTTCGTTCGTCGTTCGTTCGTTCGTTGTTCGTTCGTTCGTTCGTTCGTTCGTTCGTTCGTTCTTCGTTCGTTCGTTCGTTCGTTCGTTCGTTCGTTCGTTCGTTCGTTCGTTCGTTCGTTCGTTCGTTCGTTCGTTCGTTCGTTTCGTTCGTTCGTTCGTTCGTTTTCGTTCGTTCGTTCGTTCGTTCGTTCGTTCGTTTCGTTCGTTCGTTCGTTCGTTCGTTTCGTTCGTTCGTTCGTTCGTTCGTTCGTTCGTTCGTTCGTTCGTTCTTCGTTCTTCGTTCGTTCGTTCGTTCGTTCGTTCGTTCGTTCGTTCGTTCGTTCGTTCGTTCGTTCGTTCGTTCGTTCGTTCGTTCGTTCGTTCGTTCGTTCGTTTCGTTCGTTCGTTCGTTCGTTCGTTCGTTCGTTCGTTCTTTAGTTCGTTCGTTCGTTCGTTCGTTCGTTCGTTCGTGTTCGTTCGTCGTTCGTTCGTTGTTCGTTCGTTCGTTCGTTCGTTCGTTCGTTCGTTCGTTCGTTCGTTGTTCGTTCGTTCGTTTGTTCGTTTCGTTCGTTCGTTCGTTCGTTGTTCGTTTTTCGTTCGTTTCGTTCGTTCGTTCGTTCGTTCGTTCGTTCGTTCGTTCGTTCGTTCGTTCGTTCGTTCGTTTCGTTTGTTCGTTCGTTCGTTCGTTTCGTTCGTTTCGTTCGTTCGTTCTCTTTCGTTCGTTCGTTCGTCGTTCGTTCGTTCGTTCGTTCGTTCGTTTCGTTTTCGTTCGTTCGTTCGTTCGTTCGTTCGTTCGTTCGTTCGTTCGTTCGTTCGTTCGTTCGTCCGTTCGTCCGTTTGTCCTTTGTCCGTTTGCCGTTCGTCCGTTCGTCCGTTCGTCCGTTCGTCCGTCGTTCGTCCGTTCGTTCGTCCGTTCGTTCGTCCTTCGTTCGTCCGTTCGTTCGTCCGTTCGTTCGTCCGTTCGTTCGTCCTTCGCTCGTCCGTTCGTTCGTTCGTTCGTAGTAAGTCGTAGTTTTAGTGGGTCAGTGGATAGTAAGTTAGTAAGTTAGTTAGTAAGTTAGTAGGCAGTAAGTTAGTAAGTTAGTAAGGCAGTAGTTGTTAGGCAGTTAAGTTAGTAAGTTAGTAAGTAAGTTAGTGAGTTAGTAAGTTAGTCAGTTAGTAAGTTAGTAAGTTGGAAATGAAGTAAATTAGTAAGTTAGTTAGTTTCTATGTTAGTAAGTTTGTAAGTTATTAAGTAGTTCACATCTGAAGTATAAATTACATATTTACATTTTCGATGTAGATCGCATCATCATCGAAATTTTGTGGTCTGTAATTAGTCTATATTCTAGATGTTAGTCATATTAAAGTTGATTTTAAAATTTAAGGTTTCATTTCCACTTTGTTTCGTATCTTTTTGGTAATGGGTACAAAAATGTAAAAAAATATTTAAAGACTTCTTGACTTCGTAGGTAAATATTTATAATTTACGTAGGGTTCATTCACTTAGAAGTATATGAATTTATTGGCGAGTTGCAATTTTAATTAAGACCAATTTTGTGCATAATGCAAAAGCACATAAATAGATATATTTTCAGATATCTCTCTCAGTATATATGTCTTCTATATAATGACTTTTAAAAGTGGGAGTAGCTTGACAATAAGGCATGTTAACAATAAGTAAGTAAGGATTACTATCATACTAATTACGTTTTATATTTATAAATAAATATCTCCCTGCTCTCCGTTTAGTCTTCACTGTAGCTCAATAAATACCGCGACTAAGCGAATGGAACTCAATAAAAGAGTACAACAAGAGCGTTCTAGCCAGGCATAAATGAAATGCGACAAATACAATTTCGCAGCAGTTATAATATTAAATGTAGAGTTAGTATTAGCAGAAATCAGCTAAAAGCGTTATCGCATCTCATAAAAAAACAACAAAAATGATTTTAATTTCTTCTGATAATATTATACTTTTTTATACCAGCAATGAGCCACTATATGTACATAAAAATTTGTTTGTGTTGTTGTTAAAGAGTTTATTTTATTATAAATAGAACTTCTGCAGCGACAAAACATTCAGTAGGCCCACAAATTTCGGCCACTTTGAATAGTGAATTCCGTGATCAATTCAAAAGTGAAAAGGTGTGTTAAATGTGAAATTAAAAATATTTAATATAACTATTAAAAAAAATAATTATATGATTAAAAAATAAAATATATGATAAAAATTAAAAAGAAACAAATTTTGTTTTACAGAATGTCGCCTATATCTATTGCTACCATTTTGGTAGCTTGCTTATGCTTAGCATATGCTGCTCCTTTTGCTGAGGAGGTTCAAACCCCTGTACCTGCTGCCGATGTCAACTACCGTCTACCCTTAAATATTAAACCCATCAATTACAAAATTAATCTTAAGCCTTATTTGAATGAAACTCATCCCAAGGCCTTCAAGTTCGATGGTGAATGTTATGTTGAAATTCAAGCCCTACAAAATACCAAAGAAATTCAATTGCATATTAAGAATCTGAACATCACTGTAAGTGAATACTACAAAAAGGATACACCTTCAGCGAAAAAGAATTTGCCCACTGCTAGTCCCAATAGCTTGACCGATATTGTGGTTTATACCTTAACTGAAGAATTACAAGCTAATGTTTCATACATTTTGCATTATGTTTACACTGGCAGCATGGACGATGATATGCACGGTTTCTACCGCAGTTACTATAAAACTGCCAGCAATGTCACCAAGTAAGTTTATTAAAAGTTTATCAGGTTTTCAGTTATATAATTAAGTAAATTATTTGTTTATTTGCAGATGGCTTGGTTCCACTCAGTTCCAAAGAAATCATGCCCGCCGTGCTTTCCCCTCTTTTGATGAACCTAAATTCAAGGCCACTTACGATCTTTCTTTGACCCGCCACCGTAGCTTAAGAAGTGCCGGTCCCACTCGTTTAATTTCTATTAAGCCCGAGGGGTAAGTACATATTTCCCCGATTACTTTTGGAGTAACAATTCTAATATATCTATCTACCCTGTAGTGAATATGTTACTGATGTATATGACACTACTCCAAAAATGTCCACCTACATTTTGGCTTTCATTGTTTCCGAATTCAATGATCGTTATGATGGTGAGTTTGGTGTTCTTGCCAGACCCGAATACTACTCCCAAACCGAATACATTTTCGAGACTGGTAAGAAGCTGCTTAAAGCCTTAGACGACTACATGGGTATTCCCTACTATGAAATGGGTGATGACAAAATGCACTTGGCTGCTATTCCTGATTTCTCTGCTGGTGCTATGGAAAACTGGGGTCTCTTGACATTCAGAGAACGTGCATTGCTCTATGATGAAGAACACAGTACTTTGAGTTCGAAACAATATATTGCTGCTGTTGTTGCTCACGAACAGGCTCATATGTGGTGGGGTGATTTGGTAACCTGTGATTGGTGGAGTTACACCTGGTTGAACGAAGGTTTTGCTCGTTACTTCCAATATTACGGTACTGATATGGTAAGCAAGAACTCCTTAGAAAGTTGACACTACATAATATTGCCAAAATCGTAAATGGATCATTCTTTCAAGAATACTCACTAAAAATATATTTTCTATATAATTCTAGGTTGAAAGTTACTTTGATATGGACAGACAATTCGTTGTCGACCAAATCCAAAGTGTTATGGGTATGGATGCCACAAATGCTACCAATCCAATGAGTGACGAAGATACCCACACCCCTGCCGATTTAGGTCGTATGTTCAACAGTATTTCATACAACAAAGGTGCTACTTTCATTCGTATGACCAAATACATCTTGGGAGAAGAGAAATTCAGAACATCTCTAAATGATTATCTTAAAACTCAGTAGGTTTAAAATTTACCAAAAATATTTGAGTTCATAAAATAACATGAATAATTTTAAATATTACAGTGCCTATACCAATACCATTCCGTCCGATCTCTTTACAATTTGGAAAAAATACTGGCCTGCTGAATTTGCCCAGTATGCCGATGCTTATTTTGCCTCTTTCACCACTCAAGTTGGTTATCCTGTTGTTACTTTCAATCGCACCAGTCCTACTGTAGTACATATCAGTCAAAAACGTTTCTTATTAAAGGATTTTGAAACAGCCGATCCCAAATTAACCTACACAGTTCCCATTACCTACACTACAAGTGCTGAAAAGGATTTCGAAAATGCTAGTCCCAAATTCTTCCTCACACAACCTTATAAAATCGAAACAGTAAACGAGGATACTACTTGGATTATAGGCAACATTCAAGAGACTGGTTATTACCGTGTCAATTATGATACTCAATCTTGGCATCAAATTCATCATAAACTTTATTCTCACAACTGGGATGGCATTCATGAATTGAATCGTGCTCAAGTTGTTGATGATCTTCTGAATTTGGCTCGTGCTGGTGAAATCGAATACCGTTTGGCATTCGATGTCCTTGAATATCTTGAAACCGAAACCAACTACTTGCCCTGGACTGCCGCATTCAATGGTTTCAATTATATAACCATTCGTTTGGGTACCGATACTCAAGACTTTGCTCGCTATATCCGTTATCTTAGCAACAAGGCCTACACACAGTTGGGCTTTGAAGAAAAGAAAGAAGATACCACTTTGGATATTTATAATCGTGCTAAGATCTTAGCTTGGTCCTGCAAATACGGTAACACTGAATGTATTTCCAAGGCCAAATCTTACTTCAATAAAAACTTGAAGGCCGAACCTGTTCCCGTCAACATTCGTTCTGTTGTGTATTGTACCGCCATGCGTGAAGGCAATGAACAAGACTTCAACAAGCTGTACAACAAATTCAAGACCGAAACTGTTGCCACCGAAGAAACTTTGATCTTGAACTCTTTGGGTTGTGTTAAGGATAGTAAATTGGTTTCCAGATTCTTCCATATGATCGCCTCCGATGAAGTTCGTCGCCAAGATAAGTCAAGCGCTATGTCCAGCTTGTATTCCGAAAATAATGAAAATGTTGAACCTGTCTTTGACTTGGTCGACGAAAACGTTGATAAACTTGCCGAATCGTAAGTCTCAAACATATAGTTCTCTAAAAATGTAAAGTGTACTTATTATGTTTTCTTTTAGTATGGGTGATTACTCCTCCGTTGCTTCCATCGTCTCCAACATTGCTTCCCGTTTCACCACCGAAGCCCAACTACAAAAATTGAAGGTTTTCAATGCTAAACATAAAAACAAGTTCGGCAGTTCAGTCTCAACATTGGAAAGTGCTGTTAAGAATGTTGAATTTAACTTGGATTGGTCTAAAAAGAAGATGGGATTCATCAAGTCTTTCTTCCAAGAGCACGGTAAAAACAGTGCCGGCATTAACAGCGTCTCTTTTCTTACTTTAGCTGTAGTGGCCTTGATTGCCATGTTCTTCCATTAAATTGATTGTAGCAAACAATAGGATGATATTTTAATCCTGTGTGTTTTAGAAAGCTGCTATAATGGTTGTTAGTCTTGTTCTACGTCTACAGAAACTGTAGTTAACGTATTGTTATCTAATGTATTATAGTTAATTATTAAATTTACCTAAATATAATATATAAACAAATATTTTTAATATAAAACAACACTGAGTTTTCTAATAATCTTTTTGTGGGTGTGTTTAAAGGCTAAACGGCTGGGCCGATTTCTGTTAGAGCGTTTTCCTGTATTCCTGGAAGGAACTATAGGCTACTTTTTTAATGAAATTTGAGGCTGGTGAGGTACCACGCTCAAATTATATACTATATTCCGATACTTTAGTTTATTTAAAATATTTATTTTTAAGGAAAAAATGGGCGAACTATCAAAGGGGCATGGTAACTTCTATATGAATTAAATACCTAAATTCGTATATCTGAAAACTATCATAAAATTTCGCACGAACAACCTTGACATTCATATCAATATTAAGGGCAAAAGTGGACAGACCAGAGTTAAATAAAAAAATGCATACATATATCTGGAAAACTAGTAGAGCTCGAATCTTCATATTTTGCACGAACAAATTTGATAACCTTGTGCACCTTTTGGAGGAAAATAACAGAATTATCTATAAGGGTAAGGTATCGATATAACAGGTAATAGCTTTAGTATAAATATGAACATTTGATTGAAGAACAAGACCAAAATTCTTATATCTGGGAACAGCTGAAAGAAAAATGGTGAAACTAGTATTAATTGTGGTCGTGACACCTATTATGCAAAGATAAACAATTATATCTTAGACACGTAAATAATTAAAGTTTTAAAATGTTATACATTAAATTGCGGATTAGCAAAAACGGGAATGTTTCTTATCACAAAAAAGTTAATCGTAAAGGATTTTTTATACTGTTTTAAGGGTAGCGAAGCACACTGGGTCTAGCTACACCCAGTGTGTGACAATATGAATAACATTCTCTATATTATAAAGTTTTTAGAAAAAAAACTATTTCCATCGGAAGAATGCTGGGATTCTCCTCTCCCATTTGATACTCAAATTGACTTTACAGCTAAAACATGGTAATGTCTTGTACTTACTCAACAACTTACTTTTCAATTACTATTAGACTTTTAGACATTCATTTGTAAAATCGATTCTTCAACTTTTTTCTTACAAAATGATCGACTTTGATAGGGCAAAAAAAAGTTAACTTCGACAAAAAGTCTTCGATTATTTTAAAGTCGATTTATAAAACCCTAGGCAAAACATTTTTTGATATCATTTTAATTAATTTTAAAAATAATGAATTCAGTAATATATTATGCTTTTTACTTTAGTATATGTAATATCTACAATTTTTTCCGATACCCTTTCGGACCGATTTTATTATCTCAAATAAAAAAGCACAGCAAAACCTTTCCGCCAGAAATCAGCAATCACAAATCAAAACGTTATCGCTTTGAGTACAAATGCATCATCATACCCTCTCCAATGATAAAATGTCAAAATTTTATAAATTAATATATACTGATACGGTTTCTATAATCCAAAATAAAAGATCTCAACAAAATTACTATAACAAAAATGTCATTACACTAATACTAACACTAATTGCAATAGTATTACCAGATTTCCCTAGTATTACCACAAATCAATTGAAAACGTTATCAGCTTCATAAAAACCAGCAACAGAAATTATTATTAACTTATTTAGATAATACTTTTTTAGGTGATTAATATATGAGAGATATAATATATGAACAATTCCCAAAAATACATTAATACCATATAAAAAGTCAGTCTATTAATCATATATTTATTTACTGATTAAAAAATAACTGGCATATTGGTCTTCAAGACGTAACGATCACTTTCAAATTCTTCTTTCTACTCTAAAAATAAATCTTGGGAATTGCTCATATATGGTTGCTAAAGTGTTGATTTCTTATAAATAGAACTTCTGCAGCGAGCAAACTTTCAGTAGGCCCACAAATTTTGGCCCTTTTTAATAGTGAATTCCGCGCTCGAGTAATAAGGTGTGCTAAAGTATAATTAAGAAAAAACTAATTAGAACGAGTGAATATTAATAAACGGAAATATTTTATATTTTACAGAATGTCGCCTATATCTATTGCTACCATTTTGGTAGCCTGCTTATGCTTAGCATATGCTGCTCCTTTTGCTGAGGAGGTTCAAACTCCTGTACCTGCCGCCGAAGTCAATTATCGTTTACCCTTAAATATTAAACCCATCAACTACAAAATTAATCTTAAGCCTTATTTGGATGAAACTCATCCCAAGGCCTTCAAATTTGATGGTGAATGTTATGTTGAAATCCAAGCCCAACAAAATACCAAAGAAATTCAATTGCATATTAAGAATCTGAACATCACTGTAAGTGAATACTACAAAAAGGATACACCTACAACTAAAAAGAATTTGCCCACTGCCAGTCCCAATAGCTTGACCGATATTGTGGTTTACACCTTAACTGAAGAATTACAAGCTAATGTTTCATACATTTTGCATTATGTTTACACTGGCAGCATGGACGATGATATGCACGGTTTCTACCGCAGTTACTATAAAACCGCCAGCAATGTCACCAAGTAAGTTTATTAAAAGTTTATCAGGTTTTCAGTTATGTAATTAAGTAAATTATTTGTTTTTTTGCAGATGGCTTGGTTCCACTCAGTTCCAAAGAAATCATGCCCGCCGTGCTTTCCCCTCTTTTGATGAACCTAAATTCAAGGCCACTTACGATCTTTCTTTGACCCGCCACCGTAGCTTAAGAAGTGCCGGTCCCACTCGTCTAATTGAAATTAAACCCGAAGGGTAAGTACATATTTCCCCGATTACTTTTGGAGTAACAATTCTAATATATCTATCTACCCTGTAGTGAATATGTTACTGATGTATATGACACTACTCCAAAAATGTCCACCTACATTTTGGCTTTCATTGTTTCTGAATTCAATGATCGTTATGATGGTGAGTTTGGTGTTCTTGCCAGACCCGAATACTACTCCCAAACCGAATACATTTTCGATGCTGGTAAGAAACTACTTAAAGCCTTAGACGACTACATGGGTATTCCCTATTACTCAATGGGTGATGATAAAATGCACTTGGCTGCTATTCCTGATTTCTCTGCTGGTGCCATGGAAAACTGGGGTCTCTTGACATTCAGAGAACGTGCCTTACTCTATGATGAAGAACACAGTACGTTGAGTTCGAAACAGTATATTGCTGCTATTGTTGCTCACGAACAGGCTCATATGTGGTGGGGTGATTTGGTAACCTGTGATTGGTGGAGTTACACCTGGTTGAACGAAGGTTTTGCCAGTTACTTTCAATATTTTGGCACACACATGGTTAGTAATGGATTTATTCGTACGTGTTTAATGTTAACACAATATTTTTATTAGGTGGAAGACCATTTGCAAATGGATAAACAATTTGTTGTCGATTACGTTCAAAGTGTTATGGGTATGGATGCCACAAATGCTACCAATCCAATGAGTGACGAAGATACCAATACTCCCGAAGATTTGGGTCGTATGTTCAACAGTATATCATACAACAAAGCAGCCACTTTCATTCGCATGACCAAGTATATTTTGGGTGAAGAGAAATTTAAAACTTCTCTAAATGATTATCTTAAAACTCAGTAAGTTTTTTGTTGAAAAAAAAGAAGGAATTTTACCTATCATTAATTTATGTGATTTTTTTTTTACATTACAGCTCATATACCAATACCATTCCCTCCGATCTCTTTACAATTTGGAAAAAATACTGGCCTGCTGAATTTGCTCAATACGCCGATGCTTACTTTGCCTCTTTCACCACTCAAGTTGGTTATCCTGTTGTCACATTTAATCGCATCAGTGATACTGAAGTACAAATCAGCCAAAAACGTTTCTTATTGAAAGATTTTGATACAGCCGATCCCAAATTAAACTATACCGTTCCCATTACCTACACTACCAGCGTTGAAAAGAATTTCGAAAATGCTACTCCAAAATTCTTCCTTACTGAAACACCCAAAACCGTTACAGTCAACAAAGATGCTACATGGATTATGGGCAATATTCAGGAGACTGGTTATTATCGTGTCAATTATGATACTAAATCTTGGCATAAAATCCATCATAAACTCTATGCCAACAACTGGGATGGCATTCATGAATTGAATCGTGCTCAAGTTGTTGATGATCTTTTGAATTTGGCTCGTGCTGGTGAGATCGACTACAGTTTGGCTTTCGATGTTCTCGCATATCTTGAAACCGAAACCAACTACTTGCCCTGGACTGCCGCATTCAATGGTTTCAATTATCTAACCATTCGCTTGGGCACGAAAACTCAGGACTTTGCTAGTTACATCCGTCACCTCACCAACAAGGCATACAACAAATTGGGCTTCGAAGAAAAGAAAGATGATACTACTTTGGATATTTACAATCGTGCTAAGATCTTGGCTTGGTCCTGCAAATTCGGCAACACTGAATGTATTGCCAAAGCCAAATCTTATTTCAATAAAAACTTAAAGGCCGACCCTGTTCCCGTTAACATTCGTTCTGTTGTCTATTGTACCGCCATGCGTGAAGGCAATGAAGAAGACTTCAATAAGCTTTACAACAAATATAAGACTGAAACAGTTGCCACTGAAGAAACATTGATTTTGAACAATTTGGGTTGTGTTAGGGACAGCAAATTGGTTTCCCGATTCTTCCATATGGTTGCCTCCGATGAAGTACGCCGTCAAGATAAATCAAGCGCATTGAGCAGTTTGTATTCCGAAAATAATGAAAATGTTGAACCTGTCTTTGACTTGGTCGACGAAAACGTTGAAAAACTTGCCGACTCGTAAGTATAAACAATAATTTTACTATAAAATATGCAATATTCTTAAAATAAATTTCTTTTTTAGTATGGGTGGTTACTCCTCGGTAGCTACTGTTGTCTCCAACATTGCTTCCCGTTTCACAACCGAAGCTCAACTAACAAAATTGAAAGCTTTTAATACCAAACATAAAGATAAGTTTGGCAGTTCAATTTCCACTTTGGAAAATGCTGTAAAGACCGTTGAATTTAATTTGAACTGGTCTAAAACCAATTTAGGAGCAATCAACAACTTTTTGCAACAATATGGCATCAACAGTGCTGGCATTAACAGCATCTCACTTGTTTCCTTAGTTGTAGTGGCCTTGATTGCCATGATCTTCCACTAAAGATTTATGCTGTAAAGATAAACCTTTTTTGTGTGCAAGAGTTCATAGTTTTAAAACAAAAATTTGTTTGTTAACTTATTGTTATTTAATGTATTTTAGTTAATATATCCCTAAATATAATAATAATAATAATAATAAAAGAAAACCATAAAAAACTGTACATTTTGTATATATCTTTGTAAATATAATATGCTTAATCATAGTGGCTGGCGGCATTTGATATTTAATCTCACTTCCAATATTATTTCGATAACTATTTTATTAGAGCGATAATAATAAATCTAATCTAAATTTGGAATGTCGACAAGTTGTTAATAATACTGGCACATTCTGAAGTAATATGAAAAAAACTAGTTATAAATATTTAATAAAAAATCGTTTCTAGACATGATAACGAAAATGATTGACGAATCAGATGAATGAAATATATTGAAAACTGTTCTTTTATGGAGATTATAAAATCGATTTATAGCCTGATAGGATTAGTTATTGTTCTTTCTTAAAAAAGTGTTATTTTGCAAATCATTGTAATAAAATTCACTGGACCAGGCGGGACAAATAAAATACGTTAATCTGCGATTAATTTTATTTTCCAACAAAAGTTTATATTTTATATGGAAAACCTGAAATTTTTATCTTACTTTAATTTGCTATATTCATATATTATGGGTCGATTATATCGAAATTGTATAAATAAATTTTTAAGATTTATGATCAGCGATTTTCGGAATAGTAAACTCTATGCGTTCTAGAATCAATTATGGACTTGAATCAATTATGGACTGAATTGTACAGAATTTAAAAGATTAAAACATTTATCAACTATATATATAAAATACTAACGTTACTGACTGACCGATTCATCGTCGCACTGCATATAACGGTTGAAGCTAAAAAAAAAACTAAAATTTGGACAGAAGATTGGTCTGCCGCCAAACGGGATTTTGAAATTCTAACTTTTAGGAGATAAAAAAGAGCAAATTTGATAAGAACATAAAACCAAAACTAAACAAGTAAGAGTGTTATATTCGGCTGTGCCGAATCTTGTATACCCACCATCAAAACATTGCCGAAAAGGAATACTTCCTTATAAATAAACTCATTTTCTGAAGGGGACCTTATATGGGGGTAGAGTCAATTATGGACTCATCCTCATAAAATTTATGAAAATGATTTTAGTTCCTATAAAACTTTTTTATGTCGAATTTCATTGCTATATATGCTTCTTAAGGTCAGATATGAGCACTAAAGTCATTTTCTAAAGGGGACCTTATATGGAGGGTAGGGTCAATTATGAACCGATCCTTATAAAATTTTACGAAGAGATTTACGTTCCTATAAAATATGTTCCTGTCGAATTTCACCGCTATAGATGTTTCTTTTAGACAGTTACGAGCGTTAAAGTCATTTTGTGAAGGGGACTTTATATGGGGGTAGGGTCAATTATGGGCCTATTCTTCTAAAATTTTACAAAGAGATTTATGTTCATATAAAACGTGTTGGTGCCGAATTTCACCGATATTGATGCTTCTTTTAACCAGTTATGAGCAATAAAGTAATTTTCTCAAGGGAGCCTTATATGGGGGCTAGGCGAAATCGTGGACCGATATTGCCCATTTTCAATACCAAATAAACTGCATCAACTAAAAGTATCTGTGCAAAATTTCGCTAGCTACTTCCGTTTGGACTTTATCGTGTTTTCAACAGACAAACGGACAGACAGACAGACAGTCAGACAGACGGACGGACATGGCTAGATCGTCTTAGAATCTAATAAGGACCCAGAATATATATACTTTTATGGGTTCTTAGATGGATATTTCAATGTGTTACAAACAGAATGACAAAAACAATATACCCCCCATCTTTTTTGATGGTGGGTATAAAAAGATATGTACAACGAAAATTTAAAACTTATCGTTGTTCTTTTAGAACCTTTTAGGGAGTAATGGGGTAAATGTTGTATTTTGGTACTTATACGTACCCCACGTATGTTTATACCCTACACCAATATAGTGGGAGGGTGTTATGCGTTTAAGCTGATGTTTGTAACACCGAAAAATATTGGTCCTACACCCTACCTATATGTCCATCTGTGTGTCCACTCAAGATAATTTATGAAATTTGAAAGATACTCTTCTTTTGACCCAAGGACGAAGCCTATTGAAAATGGTTAAAATCGGTTCGTTATTTCCTATAGCCCCTATGCAACCGTACCGCACGAATAGGGTTTTTGAGCTCATAAATATGTTAAATGTTCTTGTATCACTTCAAAAATCGGCAGAACTTAGTTTTATATAAGTCTTAATGATACTGCTGATTTTCGTAATGATCGTGCCTCATTTGACCCTTCAGAAAACATTTATATCACGATGATATTCTGCATAAATAACAGATGTAGACGTAAATCCCTCTACCAAAATGTATAATAATAGGACCATATTAACCCACTGCCCCCATATAACCCATCTTTGAGAAAATCCCATTTTTGTCAACAAAGTATTAAATTTTTTCTAAATTAAGGTAAAAATTAAATTATACTTTACTCTTAAAAAGTAATCAAATTTTGTAACATAATCACTGATGTAGGGTATCATATGGTCTGCCAGGCCCGACTATAAAGTTTTGTCACTTTTTCTTTTTTCAACTAGTACTTTTTAAGTTATCTATAATACTGTACCTTGAACCATAAAAATAGAGTACATGAAAATCTCTAAAAGTGAACTTTTCTATATTTTTTATTTTATTTTTTAATTTAGGTCCTATAATCAGACATATAGGACCCTGAAAGGAATGAAAATCTATAAGAGTAAACTTTCAGGTACTCTTTGTTCTTCAACTGGGTACTTTTTATAACAATAAACCTGGAAACATGGACTTAAACACGTTAATGTTCGGTACTTTTCGTTATTCATGTGGTACTTTTTGATTTTCCCCAATATTGAAAATAAATAGAAATATAAAATCAGACATATAGCACCCTGACGTAAAAAAGTCTATAAAAAATTTTGTAGTTTTTTCAAGTATAAAATGGAGTAATTACAATATAGTCTATTCTATAGTCTAATCTTAATTCTAGTGTGTAGTATAGTGTATATTCTAGTCAGTAGTATAGTATATATATATAGTCTAGTCTTTAGTCTAGTCTATAGTCTAGCCTATAGTTTAGTCTATAGTCTAGTCTATAGTCTAGTCTATAGTCTAGTCTATAGTCTAGTCTATAGTCTAGTCTATAGTCTAGTCTATAGTCTAGTCTATAGTCTAGTCTATAGTCTAGTCTATAGTCTAGTCTATAGTCTAGTCTATAGTCTAGTCTATAGTCTAGTCTATAGTCTAGTCTATAGTCTAGTCTATAGTCTAGTCTATAGTCTAGTCTATAGTCTAGTCTATAGTCTAGTCTATATTCTAGTCTATAGTCTAGTCTATAGTCTAGTCTATAGTCTAGTCTATAGTCTAGTCTATAGTCTAGTCTATAGTCTAGTCTATAGTCTAGTCAATAGTCAAGTCTAAATCTGATGGTTTCTGGTGTTTTTTTTTTTTTTTTTTTTTTTTGACATAGAATTTTGGAAAAATATTGGCAACACTGTCCTTAAGCCATGAGACGACGAAAAAATCAAAAATCCATGCAATAGCGAAATAGAGTATAAAAAAAATTTGTTTAATAATGACATTTTCGACATCTATTTTCGCCGTCTAATATTTAAACAAAAAATTATTTTTTCGCCTTAAAATTAATTTTTGAAAGCCTGACGGTATGCCCATTATTTTCATAAATAATTTCCTTAAATAAAGTTATTTTCCTCAGTTTCTAAGCACTAAAATAATAAAATTTACTTTTAGATTATTGCTAACACACGTTTCCATTGATTAAAGAATTAGTATAGAAAATTTTGCTTAACGCACCAATAATTTTGCACACATTTCCAAACAATATTTTCGACATTAACAATTTTGACCAGAAAGCATTGTTATAAAACTTATAATCGCACCAAGTGTGTTTCAATAAAAATAATGATCGCATAATTTTCTATAGAAAAGTTTAATATAAGCAATTTGTGTTACAAAAAAAAATATTGATCTCTGTTTAGCCAAACAAACAAATAAATGCAAAATTTTTAAGGCAAAAATGCATTTTTGCAATATTTTGCATTTGAAAAATGTTGACTTTTCATAGATTTGTTTGCATTTTATTGCTTTTGAGTGGAATATAGCAAAAAGAAGTAAAAGTTATTTTTAAAATTTAGAAAGTGTTGACAAGGGCATATAAAAATCGGCTCATTTATTAGCAGAAAAAAAAAACGTTATGCCGACCGACATCTTGTTTATTGTTTGCTTTTTCAAGTGTTTACGAGTGTATTTGATTAATTTTTTAAACTTTAATCCCCCCATTAATTGTCGTAAATAATAACAGACATTTCGTATGCAATGGAAAATTAAACATTAAGATTAGATTTAGTAAAAATTGACCTGCTTAATTCACCAACAATTAGCACGTCTACATGTCTAGAGAGAATTTAATGTAAGCAGTTAGATAATATCTTTTTGAAAATGTAAACAAAAATCAGTCCAGCATTTTGAATAGATAATAGGGTCTTTAAATTGGCGCTTCAGTTTCCAATTAGAATAGATAACTACCTTTAGGATATCTTATCTTAGAACAAAAAATTAAATCAGTTTAGAATTTTGAATATATAATTGGGCCTTTAAATTGTCGCTTCAGTTTTCAATTAGAAGAGAAAACTGCCTTTAGAAGTAAAGCCAATTATTGACCCTTTTAAAGAGTTACTTACTCCGTAGTATTTCGAATACTAATTTCCTAGAATAATGGCTCAAATGTACATCGATCCTAAAAAGTTTTTAATGATTTTTTTCAAGATCAGAATTTCTTCTTAATATTAACTAATGGACATAGATGGGGCAAAAAGATTGTCCGCGGGACACTCTAATCCACATTCAATGACATTTCAAAATCGGATGAAACTATAGTTTATGGACTGATCATGCATACCACCATAAGAGAATTTGGTAAAGCTAGTTAAAGAGATTGTTTGTCTTAACTGTTTATCCGGAGCGAAACTTGGATAAATGATTCTGAGGACTAAAGTTCCATTTTGGGGGTTAGATTCTAAACGACCTGAAAGATTTGATTCAACACCGACCACTTTCAAGACAGACAGTTGAACATTTCTTAATCGGTGCACCAGGTAATGCCGATTAGTATGCTCTATAAAATATAATCATATGGAAAGATAAACTTTCTTCTTTTTTATTTAAAATCTGATATGAAGGATCAGGTCTGATTTTCAGAATTTTGATCATTTTTCCAATATTTTTGAACCGATTTTGCGGTGGCAAGTCGTAATGTCCAATATCATGTAAAGAATTGCTCACAACTTTGGTGTATGTTAAAAAACTTTCCCGTATATCCGTGGACATGGGGTATTCAACTGTGGCATGGGGTGTTTGATATCTAGACATTTTGTAATCCATGACCTTTATAACATTAAGTTAATGAACATTGTGACACTTTCTGGTGTGCCGTACAAATATGAAAATTCCCGAAACCATGTCTGAAATGATGAGCGAAAATATCTGGGGCCTTTATAAAATGTTCATCAATTCAAATTACTAATTGAATGGCTTTTCATAATGAAATTTAAATAAAATTTAAAAAAAAAAACCTTTACTCATCTAAGTCCTAAAATTAAGCCCCAAGTAGCAATTAATAAACCATATTATTTTATTAACTTTATTTTATAAACAATAAAAGTCCCCCTTTTTAAATGCTAATTAAAATCTTTTTCTATTTATTATTTTCTTAATCTGACAAAAACCAAACTCAAATTTCACTCAAATCGCAAACTTCAATGTATTATATGGACTAACCGACAATTGACTCATTAATCTAATCTCTTATTTGGGTTTGATTAAACTGGAAAAAAATATATAAAAACAACAATTTCTTTAAAAATTCTTAATTAATTTACTTGTTGGATTCGACAGTGAAACAGTATTTAGTTGACTTAATTGTTTCAGAGAGATCGCATGTATTGCTCCCACTAACTTAACACCCTCTCTGTGTGTGTGCGTGCTTGTGTATCGGTTCGGTACAATGGGGGCCGGTAAATTTGTAATATTATTTTCGCTACTGTGCGCGACGGGTTCATTGGCCCAAGAATATCGTTTAACTAAAAATATCATACCCGATTTGTATGACATACATATCAAACCTTATCTGCGTTCGGAAGACGTTAACAAACAGTTTACATTTGATGGTGAAGTCAACATAACACTGCACACAGTTGTCAAGAATTTAAAAGAGATTACACTGCACAAAGATCTCATAGAGATACTTGAGGCACAACTTTACGATGCAAATGGCAAGGTGGTGCAAAAAATAGATAATAAATCTATGAATTATGATGTCAAGACTAATAAACTTTTGTTAAATTTATCTACGTCGTTGGCGGTGAATGAAAGTTATAATTTGTATTTTAAGTATCAGGGTCAGATACGTAACGGCAAGGAGGGTTTTTACCGAGCCACCTATGATAATGTTAAGTAAGTTGTTAAATTAAAAAAAATTGTTTTTTCATATTAATGAAAGTAAATATTTAAATGATTTTAGTACTGGTTTATTTTTTTATGATAAAAAATTTTATTTTCGTAAATATTTTTATGTGCATTTGGTTATCTGGTTATGTTCCAGAATTTTCGCCTAAACTTAGGAACAAAAGGCAATAAACCTCTGATTTAGTATTTTTTTTTTAGTTAAATTTTTAATGAAAATTTCCAAAAAATATTTAAAAATAGATAATTTAATTCTTAGATTTATAAAAAAAAATTATTAGATTTTAAAAATTTTTCAGTGTTTTTATAAAAATTCTTCAAAAATTTTAATTCCTAATCTTTTTAATTTTTATAAAAAAATCACAAAACTTAATGAGTGCTTTTTATTTATTTATTTTTTTTTTATTATTTAAAAGTTAAGAAATTTTCCATAAAAAAATTTAATAAAAATTTGCGTGAGATATAATTTTAGAATAAATTTTTTAAAAAGATTGAAGAAATAGCTGTCTAAAGTCCTTTGGACAATTTCTGCTAGGACCAATAGGTGAAAACTTACACTCATTT
The DNA here is from genome assembly GCF_015586225.1 of Lucilia sericata. Lineage (NCBI taxonomy): Eukaryota > Metazoa > Arthropoda > Insecta > Diptera > Calliphoridae > Lucilia > Lucilia sericata. Next base: position 218,742 of record NW_023994355.1, on the reverse strand, counting down.
CAAATAAACCCTGTATGACTAAAATGTTCAACTTTAAAAGTTGGGTCACTTGTAACGAAATTGCCCATAACAATATAATATAATCGGGATATATCTGAAATATGTAAAATGTTATTTCAGAATTTTTACCTAATCTCACATATGTATTTTGGATTAATTTTTTTGGTTTCAAACAACAAAAATCTCGAAAACAAATCTTATGGAATGATCCAAAATTTGAGTATCGAAGGTATTTTGGGGCCTTTAGATCGTAAAATTGACTTCGTTATCTATAAGGGGATTCAAATTATAATTTATAGGTTCAAAGGTGTCGAAGAGAATATTCTGCTAAATAATTAAAGTCCTAATTGACTCGTGTAGCGAGTAATGTCTCCAATTTATATGGCAAAGACTCGACTAACACGAATCTGTAATATATATTTTTTTAATTATTTTTTTTTTAATTTTCAAAATCATGAGTGTCGGACTAAGGATATTATTTCTGAAATAAATTATCAAAAATTTTAATATCTAAGATTTTTGGGAACCTTAGAAAATAATTAATAAACATAAAGAGGAACAGACAGATATTCGGACATATATATTGTAAAATCGATTTCGTTATCTGTAAGGATTCAGATTATAATATTTATAAGATCGAGGGTGTCGAAGAGAAAATTTTTGCTAAATAATTAAAGTCCTATTAAACTGATATAGCGAGTGATGTCTCAAATTTATATGGCGGGGATTCGACCAACACAAATATGTGATATATTTTTAAAAATAAAGCAAATTTTCAAAATCATGGGTGTTGGACTAGGGATATTATTTCGGCTATTAATTTAGCAACAATAAAGGGGTTTTTCCTTAATAAATATCCTTTAGAGTTTCATTAATATTTGTCACTAAATCGGTCACTAAAGGTAAACATTTATCAACAATTTATCCGTTTTTATACCCTACTCCAGGGTATATTGGGTTTGTGCTGATGTTTGTAACGCAAATAATATTGGTCCTATACCCACCTTAAAGTATACCAATCGGCTTAGAAACATTTTTTGAGTCGAATTTGGTATATGATCTTCTATTGTCCCAGGGACGAAGCCTATTTAAAATGGTTAATATCGGCCCATTATTTCACCTAGCCCCCGTACAACTGAGCCCGACGAATAGGGCTCAATATACTCGTATCTCGACAAAATGCTGCAAAATCAAGTTCTATACTAGCCTTGATGGCCCACATGAATTTTATAATTATAGGGTCTCATTTAGCCCCTACATAAAGCCCCCTTCAAAATTTGACTTAAATGTCCACAATTTTATTCAAGTATATCTGAGGCAAGGTACAATTCAACTTAAATGCTTTATTATAAAAACTAAATCACATTTTATTTTTGTAACAGGTACATATAGGGTATTATATGGTAGGCTTCGCCCGACTATAATTTCTTACTTGTTAAGGACTGCATTTATGAACAAACACCGAATTATTAAAAATCAAAAAAATATCCTAAAATTTCAGTTGGTATGGCATAACACAATTACATAGAATCGATGCTCGCACAGTATTTCCTTGTTTCGATGAGCCCGAATTTAAAGCCAAATTCCGTATGCACATAAGTCGGCCCAACAAATACAGCTCATACTTCAATACACGATTAGAGAGAACTACCAGTGATGAGTAAGTAAAATCTATAAAGATCTTCTAGAAGGAAATTAAATCTAAAATTTTTTTTAGAACCGATTGGTCCACAGATCACTTCGAAGAAACTCCTATAATGTCCAGCTATTTGGTGGCATTTTTGATAAGTGATTTTCAGGCATATGGCAATGAGGATTTAAAAATTATAATGCATTCGAAATATAATGGTAAAACCAATTTTGCCTATGAGGTGGGTTTGAAAGCTTTAGACGCCTTAGATAACTATACACAAATGCCTTATAAATCTATGGGTAATACGATCATGCAAAAAGTCGGTTCTAATCATTTTCCTCATAGTGGTATGGAGAATTGGGGTTTGATTATATATAAGTAAGTAGTTTTTTTATAAATACAGTTAAGAATATTATTAATAATACAAATTTTAACTTAAGGGATTCGGCTTTGGCTCATGAACCCGGCTATACAGATGGTTGGTCCAATAAACAATATACCGTTAGTTTGGTAACACATGAAACTGCTCACATGTGGTTTGGCAATAGTGTAACTCATAAATGGTGGAGTTATTTTTGGTTAAATGAAGCTTTACCGAATTTTTATCAATATTTCTTGGGTCAAGAGGTAAGTTCTTTGATTTAAATCTGTTTTATTTATATTATATAGTTTAATTTAATTCATTTAGATATATCCTGAATATGAATTGGATAAACAGTTTCCTATTAAGGAAATTCATACAGTATTTGATATTGATGCTACTAATAATACACAACCTATGTCTAGTTCCGAGCAATCTATAAATACACCTTTAGAAATTGGTTCAAAATTTAGTGATATAGCTTATTCTAAAGGTGCTATAGTGCGCATGATTAGAAATTTAATGGGTAAAGAGAATTTCGATGCCGCCATAAGAGATTATTTAAAAGAAAAGTAAGTTTAAATTCAATTTCGAAATATACTTTTGATTTAATTTTTAATTATAATTTATAGCCATTTGAAAACCACCGTACCTGAAGATCTTTTTAAACAATTTAAAAAGCATTGGCCCTCAGGTCCCTCGGTAGATTTAGATGAATTTTTCAAAGATTGGACCGAACAAGTGGGCTATCCTATGGTTATTGTTTCAATTAGTCCCACGGGACGTTTTTCGGTAAAACAACAAAGATTTCTGCTGGATCCCTCAGATGGCAGTGATGCTTCCCTAAAATATACCATACCTATTACCTTCAACAATGATCATATGAATGATTTCAACAATTTTGTACCAAAATTCTATTTGACTAAAGATCAAGACGAAAGATTATTTGCTAATGCTGCTCATCACAAGTGGATCGTCGTCAATACCCAACAATCGAATTACTATAGAGTGTTTTATGCCCCTGAATTGTTGCGTGAAATATGTAAAGTTTTAAAGGAATCTCAACACTCGGGTATACATGTTAATAATCGGGCCAGTATGGTTGATGATCTCTTTACCTATGGTCGTATTGGCTTAAAAGGTTACGATGAAGTGTTAGAATTTATGGAATATCTAGCCACTGAAACCGAATATTCTCCTTGGCAAGCAGCTTTTAAAGGTTTCGATACAGTACACCAACGTTTGACTTTGGCCCAACAATATAAATTTTCTAGCTATCTATTTGAACTACTTGATAAGGTATATCAGAAATTGGGTTTTGAAAACTCTAATGATTCTGTATTGGATGTTTACAATCGCAATAAAGTTATCAACTGGCTTTGCAAATATCATCATAAGGATTGTAATGCTCAAGCCCAAAGTATGTTCCGTAAATTTGTAACAACTTATAGAAAACCTAATCCCGATTTCCGAGAAACTTTATATTGTGCTGCTGTGCGTAATGATCAAACAGATATTTATGACAATTTAAAGGAAATGTTTTTAAATCAAAATCAAGCTAGTGAAAAGGAAAAAATCTTACGTGCCCTGGGTTGTACACGTTATTTTGTAGAAGATCACTATGATTTTATATTATCAAATAATGTGGCTGATGACTTAAAAGAATCAGCTCTAAAGAGTTTGTATAGCCAGACTGCCGAAAATATTATAACGGTGTTTAATTTGATGATTGAAAATGTGGAGCAGTTGAAAGAAGCGTAAGTATCTTTTGCTAAATTCTTAATTAAACAAAATTTAAATTTTGTTCGTCTTTAGCTTACAAACCTGGTCCAATACCGCTAATGTAATCAGTGAAATTTCCCAATATTTAACCACTCCAGAGCAATTGGTGTTATTAAAACAATTTACCAAAGAAAAAGGCCATTTATTCGGTACATCGGTAACAATTTTGGAAAATGCCATTAAAACGACCGAAAAGAATTTCTCCTGGGCTAAAACTTATTTAGCAAAGTTCCTCAGTTATCTTACTGTACGTAATGTCAACTATCGTCTAACTAAAGATATTATACCCGATTTATATGACATTCATATTAAACCTTATCTAAGAAGTGAAGATCAAACGAAACAATTTACTTTCGATGGACAAGTTAATATAACATTGCATGCCGTTAAAGAAAGCCTAAACACCATAACTTTGCACACCAATTATATAGACATTTCCGAAGCCATACTTTATGATGATAAAGGCAAGGTTGTGGAAAATATTAATAGTGGTAAAATGCTTTTGGAAACCGTTACCAATAAATTGACTTTATACTTAAACTCAAAACTGGAGGTGTTGACAAATTATACTTTGTATTTCAAGTATCAGGGTGAAATACGTAATGGTACCGAAGGTTTTTTCGGCATTACTTATGACAATATCAAGTAAGTTTAAAATTTTCTTGGATTCGGGAATATTTTTCTTTATTTTAATTCAAAATTTCTAGTTGGTATGGCATAACTCAGTTGCATAGAATTGATGCCCGTTCAGCCTTCCCTTGTTTTGATGAGCCGGAATTTAAGGCCAAATTCCGTATGCATATAAGTCGGCCCAAAGAGTATAATTCTGTTTTCAATACCAGACTAATCGAGTCCACCATAGAGGGGTAAGTTTAAGTTTTAAAATTACTCAGGCCAATAGTATTGATCTGCGCTGAATAAGTATCAGGCCTCAGAATTTCTTCATCACATCTGATTTTTCAAAAATTGTGTAATGAATATTGAAAAACCTCCACTTTAGACCATATTTGAGACCCTTTAGCACTTTTGTTTACAAAGCTTGTCATGTAATCTGAAAATCCCATCTGTCAACTTTAAACTAAAGGTTATATCTTCTTTTCAAGATGTCTTAAATATAAAACCACTTAATACTCAAAAAATAGTTTTTTAGTCTGAAAATCTTGAGGAAAAAAGAAGATATAACAGCGGTCAAACTTTTATTTTAAAGTCGACAGATTGGACTTCCAAATAACATATCAAAGTTAACTTCGCGCTATTATAAAGTCCCAAATATGATCAAAATAAGATTTCTTAATCTTTAAGAGACGATATCTGGAAAACTTTATATAGTGAGGCCAGATTCGGATTCCTTTAGAAAAGTAGACCTTATAAGTAAATTTTTTTATATTTCTTTCCAATAGCAACGATCGTTATGTGGATCATTTCGAGGAGACTCCAGTTATGTCTACCTATTTGGTAGCATTTGTGATAAGTGATTTCGAATCGTATGGCAATGACGATTTAAAAATCATAATGCATTCGAAATTTAATAATAAAACCAATTTTGCCTATGAGGTGGGTTTAAAGGCTTTACAGGGATACGATAACTTTACACAGTTACCCTATAAGTCTTTAGGCAATACGATCATGCAAAAAGTCGGTTCACCTAGTTTCCCTCACAGTGGCATGGAAAATTGGGGTTTAGTTATATACAAGTAAGTGTTGGCAATAAAATTTATTTGATTTAATAATTTTGATTCTTAAATTTCTCTGCTAAAAGGGATTCTGTATTGGCTCATGAATCGGGCTACACCGATGGCTGGTCCGATAAACAATACACGGTTAGTTTGTTGGTTCACGAAACCGCTCACATGTGGTTCGGTAATAGTGTAACACATAAATGGTGGAGTTATTTTTGGTTAAATGAAGCCTTTGCTCGTTATTATCAATATTTTATGGGTCAAGAGGTAAATAACAAAAACAATATTTAATGAAAAAGTAAATAATTTAAATACTTTGTGTTACTTTTTACAGCTTTACCCTGAATATGAATTTGATCAACAATTTGTGGTCAATCAGCTACAAATGATATTTGAGGTAGATGCTACCAATAGTACCCAACCCTTGACCAGTCTTGAGGAATCTGTTAATACACCCATTGAAATTGGTGACAAATTTAGTAGTATTGCTTATGCCAAGGGAGCCTCCATATTGCGCATGTTTAAAAATTTAATGGGTAAAACTAATTTTGATAATGCCATTAGGGAATATCTAAAAGAAAAGTAAGTTTTATATTTTTCAAATTATATAAACTGATTTTTAATAAAATATCTCTTACCCATAGCCACTTGCAAACCACTGTACCCGAAGACTTCTTTAGAGCCTTGAAAAAACACTGGCCTTCGGGACATAATGTAAACTTGGATGAATTTTTCACAGATTGGACTGAACAAGAAGGTTATCCCATGGTTTTGGTATCGGCCGTTAATGGCAGATATTCTCTAAAACAGCAAAGATTTTTACTAGATCCGCAAGATGGCAGTGATGCCTCCATAAGATATACCCTACCAATTACCTTTACCCATGATAAAATGAGTGATTTTACAAATCTAACACCTAAATTCTATTTGAGTAAGTCCCAATCGGAAAAGGTATTTGGTAATATTAATCCTCATCGTTGGATGATGGTTAATATGCAACAATCCAATTATTATCGGGTATTCTACGATGATCACTTGTTGGAGAAACTACGTATAGCCTTTAAAGAAATTAATTTCTCACGTATTCATGTAAACAATCGTGCCAGCATGGTGGATGATCTTTTGACATTTGCCCGTGCCGGTCTAAGGGGTTACGATGAGGTTTTACACTTTTTGGAATATTTAGCTGCAGAAACGGAATATTTACCCTGGCAGTCCGCTTTTAAGAATTTTGATCTTTTATATCAACGTTTAACTTTGGCTCAACATGATAAATTTTCCTCCTACTTATTTGAAATTCTAGACAAAGTTTATCTTAAACTGGGCTTTGAGAAATCAAATGATTCGATTTTAGATGTCTTTAATCGCAATAAAGTTATCAGCTGGCTTTGCAAATATCATCATGAGGATTGTAATACTCAAGCTCAAAAAATATTCCGTTCTCATTTGTTAGCCAATACCAAACCAACAACCGATTTTCGCGAAACTCTATATTGTGCCGCTGTACGTAATGATAATACCGATATTTATGGTAATTTAAAGGAAATGTTTTTGCAACAAAAATTAGCTAGTGAAAAGGAAAAAATCTTGCGTGCCATGGGTTGTACCCGGTTTTATGTAAAACAGCATTTTGATTTTATATTATCAATTAATGTAGCTAACGAATTAAAGGCCATAGGTTTAAAGGGCTTATACAGTCAAACTCCTGAAAATATTATTCCCGTATTTAACTTGATTATTGAAAATATCGAACAGTTGTCGGAAAGGTAAGTTTTTTTTCAAAGAAAGCCTAAACACATTAATACTTTCTTCTCGTTTTTATAGTATGCAAGCATGGTCCACCACTGCTTCGGTAATTGAAGACATTTCTCTGTATTTAACCAATCCCGAGCAATTATCTTTATTAAAACAATTTACTCAAGAAAAGGGACATTTATTCGGTACATCGGTTAATATTTTGGAGAATGCTATTAAAAATGTTGAAAAGAATTTCAATTGGTCGGCTTTACATTTGGGAAAATTGCTTAATTATCTTACACTACGTAAAGTTGAATATCGTCTAACTAAGGAGATTACGCCCGTGGTATATGATATCTACATTAAACCCTACCTCAAGCAAAAAGATGGTGCTAAACAATTTACCTTTGATGGTGAAGTCAATATAACTTTACGGGCTAGTGACAAGAATCTTAGAAAAATTATCTTGCACAAAGATTATATTGATATTTTGGAGGCGAAGTTGTATGATGCTGAAGGAAAATTGATTGAAAATATTTATAGTGGATCTATGCTCTATGAATCTTTAACTGACAAGCTTACCGTGTATTTATTAATGCCTTTGGAGGTGAATACTTCATATACCTTGTACTTTAAATATCAGGGTCAGATACGCAGTGGTTTGGCGGGAGTTTTCCGAGCCACTTATGATAATGTCAAGTAAGTTGAAAGAATTATATCAGTTTCATTCTAAATATAGATTTTAATTATCTCCTTTATAAATTCATGTTACTGATTCCTATTACTAGTCTGATATAAGAGGTTTTGAAAATATATAGATAACACAAGTCAACAAAATTTTTTAAAAGTATAATTTTTAGAGTATAATTTTTCCGTCATATCAGTTTTTCGAGATAAGGCCATTTTCGAAATATTATAATAGCCCGAATACATCTTTATATATAAAATTGTTTATATCATCTTAAATTCCAATCTGCCGACTTTAAAATAAAGGTTTAACCTCTATAACATACTTATTTATCCTTCTTCGAGATATCTTCAGAGATCTACCGAGATCTCAGCAAATATTTAAAAAGTATTTTTATGGGAATTTTCAGTTTTGATACAATTATAGTTGTATCAAGATTTATGTTAATATATCTCTAAGGAAAATGAAGATATTACAAAAGTCGAAACTTTATTTTAAAATCGACAATGACATAACAGATTTTCTAAATAAAGGAGTCTTAATGCTGTTATCATGTCTGAAATATAACCAAAAACGAAATCTTTCAATATTTGGGGGCACGGTATCTCGAATACCTAAAGTTGTTCAGAAATTCAAAATTTGGATTTAAAGGAGCTCAATTCTTTAGAAATGAATAGTTAGGTTAATATGGGTTAAGAAATTGACCTGTGTAACCAATACCTACAAAACTTGGCTAGGTAAACCGATTTACTATATTATAATCTGTAAATCCTTACAGTACTGATATTACTTATATATCGTTTTGGATTATGATTTCAGTTGGTATGGAATAACCCAGTTACAAAGAATTGATGCCAGAACAGCTTTTCCCTGCTTTGATGAGCCCGAATTTAAGGCCAAATTCCGTATGAATATAAATCGGCCCAATGAGTATAAATCCTACTTCAATACACGCCTAATAAAGTCTACAAATGATGGGTAAGTTCAAACTCAAAACTATTCCAAAAAAATATTCTATTATAATTTTTTTATTTTCAGAAACAATAACTCTATTGATCATTTTGAAGAAACTCCTCTCATGTCAACATACTTAGTAGCATTCATCATCAGTGATTTTGAAACTCAAGGAGAAGAGGATTTCAAACTTATTATGCATTCAAAATTCCATAATAAAACCAATTTCGCCTATGAGGTAGCTAAGAAGATCTTAAAGGCTTATGATAACTACACACAACTACCTTATAAATCTTTGGGTAATTCGATTATGCAGAAAGCGGGATCACCACGTTTCCCTCATAATGGTATGGAGAATTGGGGTTTAGTTATTTACAAGTAAGTTTTCAACATAAAATCGCAAAATTAACTTAAATATAATGATATATTTTCCTTAAAAAGGGACTCAGTACTGGCTCATGAACCTGGTTATACAGATGGTTGGTCTGACAAAGAATACACTTTAACTATATTGGCTCATGAGACCTCCCACATGTGGTTCGGTAATAGTGTAACATTTAAATGGTGGAGTTATTTCTGGTTAAATGAAGCTTTTGCCCGTTATTATCAATATTTCTTGGCACATGAGGTAAATTTCAAAATTTTGGATTGGATTTTATTCAATTTCTAAAGAAATCTAAACTTTTTACAGTTATATCCCGAATATGAATTAGACAAACAATTCACTGTAAAACAAGTTCAACTTATATTTGCTACCGATGCTACAAATAGTACACAACCTTTAAGCAGTCTTGAGGAAACGATAAATACTCCTAAAGAAATTGGTTATAAATTCAGTGGTATTACTTATGCCAAGGGAGCCGCTATAGTGCGCATGTTTGCCAATATAATGGGTAAAGAGAAATTCGATCAAGCTGTTAGAGAGTACTTAAAAGAGAAGTGAGTAGAAAAAAATAGGAAAGTGAGTAGAAAAAAATTTAATATTTTCTCTCCACAGCCACCTGAAGAACGTGGTACCCGAGGATTTATTCAAATATTTGAAAAAACATTGGCCCAAGGAACACAAAGTAGATTTGGATGCATTATTTAAAGATTGGACCGAACAAGTGGGTTATCCAGTGGTGACAGTATCAGCCAGTCCTAGTGGTAGATTTACTCTGAGACAAAAACGATTTTTACTAGATCCCCATGATGGTAGTGATGCCTCCCTGAGATATACCATACCCATAACCTTTAACAATGATATGAAGAATAATTACACAGAATTCACACCAAAATTCTATTTCAATAAAACCCTAGAGGAAGTGGCTTTCGGTAATACGGCTCATCATGATTGGGTTATAGTGAATACACAACAATCCAATTATTATCGTGTATTCTACGAAGCCGATCTTCAAAAGAATTTACGTAAAGCATTCGAACAAGTTAATCATTCGGGCATACATGTTAGCAATCGTGCTAGTGTTGTGGATGATCTTTTTGCTTTTGCTCAAATTGGTATGAAAGGCTATGATAAACTATTGGACTTTATGGAATATTTGTCTACCGAAACAGAGTACACACCTTGGTATGCCGCTTTTAAGGGATTCGATTACCTATATCAACGTATGACTTTGGCTCAACATGATAAATTTGCTGCTTATCTTGGGGAAGTAATGGACAAAGTCTATCAGAAATTGGGCTTTGAAAATTCTCAAGATACTGTTTTAGATGTCTATAATCGCAATAATGTTATCAGCTGGCTTTGTAAATATCATCATAAAGATTGTAATGCTCAAGCTCAGCAAATATTCCGTTTACATTTGTCGGCCAACACCAAGCCATCTCCCGATTTCCGGGAAACTTTATATTGTTCAGCCTGTCGCAATGATCAAACAGATATTTATGCAAATCTGAAGAAAATGTTTGTTAAAGAGGAATTAATTAGTGAAAAAGAAAAGATTTTACGTGCCATGGGTTGTACACGTTATTATGTGGCAGAGCAGTATACGTTCTTATTGTCCAGTAATGTTTCTGTGGAATTGAAAACTATGGGTTTGAAAAATTTATACTCTCAAACTCCAGAAAATATTATGCCGGTGTTTAAGCTGATAATCGAAAATGTTGAGCAACTGCAAGAAGCGTAAGTTTATAATTGAATATATTTAAAAATAATCAAATATTTAGGTTTATTTTTCTATTTAGTTTGCAAAGCTGGTCCACCACCGCTGAGGTTATACGGGAAATTTCCAACTATTTAACCACCCAAGAGCAATTGTTACTTTTAAAACAATTTACCCAAGACAAAACCGCTGAATTTGGAACATCCATTAACATTTTGCAAGATGCCATTGCAAACACCGAAAGCAATTTAAAATGGTCGGCTACACATTTGGGAAATATGATACGTTATCTGAATAATCGTAAACCTCAATATCGTTTAACTAAGGAAGTACTTCCCGATGTATATGATATTTATATCAAACCCTATCTTCAAAATGAAGATGCTGCTAAACAATTTACTTTTGATGCTGAAGTTAATATCACCCTTCATGCTGTTGAAGGCAATATTAGAAAGATTACTTTACACAAAGATTATATTGACATTCTGGAAGCAGTACTTTATGATTCTAAAGGAAATATTGTGGAAAATATACAGGAAGAAGCTTTACTATATGAACCCCTTACAGATAAGCTAACGGTTTATTTGTCTAAGGATTTGGAGAAGAATAAAAAGTATACTTTATACTTAAAGTATCAGGGACAGATACGTAATGGTTTAGCTGGAGTTTTTCGTGCCACTTATGATAATGTCAAGTAAGTTGGAAGATGTAAAAAAAGTTAAAAAAAGTAAAATTTTTAATAAAATTACTCATTTCATAGTTGGTATGGTATAACCCAATTACAAAGAAATTATCATGCATTCGAAATTCAATGGTAAAACCAATTTTGCTTTTGATGTTGGACACAAAACATTAGAGGCCTATGATAGTTATACCCAACTGCCTTATAAATCTTTGGGCAATTCTTTAATGCAAATGGCTGGTTCCACACGTTTTCCTCACAATGGCATGGAGAATTGGGGTCTAGTTATATACCAGTAAGTTCTAACAGTATTTCATTCATATCCATCTAATGGCCACTAATTATTGTTACTTTTAGTGATTCTGTTTTGGCTCAAGAACCCGGTTATACAGATGGTTGGTCCGATAAACAATATGCTTTAACTATTTTGGCTCATGAAACTTCTCACATGTGGTTTGGCAATAGTGTTACCTTTAAATGGTGGAACTATTTCTGGTTGAATGAAGCTTTTGCCCGTTATTATGAATATTTCATGGCCCATGAGGTAATTAATAATTTTTATAAATTTTTTATGAATTTTTGCTAAAATTTTAACTGTTTTTGCAGTTGTATCCCGAATATGAATTGGACAAACAATTCACTGTTAAGCAAGTTCAACTTATATTTGGAACAGATGCTACTAATAATACTCAACCCTTGACTAGTCTTGAGGAAACGATTAATACCCCCAGTGAAATTGGTTACAAATTCAGCGGTATTACTTATGCCAAGGGAGCAGCTGTCCTGCGCATGTTTGCCAATATAATGGGTAAAACGAATTTCGATCAAGCTGTCAGAGAGTACTTGAAGGAAAAGTAAGTAAATTATCACATAAGAATACTAATTAAATTATCTAAATTATAAACTTAATTAATTTCTTTCTATAACAGCCACTTGAAGAACGTAGTGCCCGAAGATTTATTCAAATATCTGAAAAAACATTGGCCCAAAGACCACCAAGTAGACTTGGATGAATTATTTAAAGATTGGACCGAACAAGTGGGCTATCCAGTAGTGACAGTAACTGCCAGTCCTAGTGGTAGATTTACACTGAAACAAAAACGATTTTTACTAGATCCCAATGATGGTAGTGATGCCTCCCTGAGATATACCATACCCATAACCTTTAACAATGATATGAAAACCAATTATACAGAATTCACACCCAAATTCTATTTCAATAAAACTCTAGAGGAAGTCGCTTTTGGTAATACTGCTCATCACGATTGGGTCATAGTAAATACACAACAATCCAACTATTATCGAGTTTTCTACGAAGCTAAACTTCAGAGACACTTGCGTATAGCTTTTGAACAGGAAAATCATTCGGGCATACATGTCAGCAATCGTGCTAGTGTAATTGATGATCTTTTCACTTTCGGTCTTGTGGGCCTTAAGGGTTATGATGAAATTTTTGAATTTATGGAATATTTAGCTACAGAAACTGAGTACACACCCTGGTATGCAGCCTTCAAAGGTTTTAATAACGTGTATGTACGTTTGACCTTAGAACAACATAAAGAATTTGGCAAATTTTTAATTGAAGTACTCGATAAGGTTTATAAAAAACTAGGATTTGAAAATCCTAATGATACTATTTTGGATGTCTATAATCGCAATAAAGTTATTAGTTGGCTTTGTAGATATCATCATGAAGATTGTAATGCTCAAGCCGTACTTAAATTAAATGAGTACTTAACGGCCAACACCAAGCCATCGCCTGATTTCCGAGAAGCTTTATATTGTGCTGCTAATCGTAATGATGCTCTCAATATTTATGATAGTCTCTTAAGAATGTTTAACGAAGAGGAATTGATGAGTGAAAAGGAAAAGATTTTACGGGCCATGGGTTGCACACGTTATCTGGTTAAGTCACATTATGAATTTATATTGTCAGATAACGTTCCTCAGGAGCTAAAAACCACAGGTTTAAGTAGTTTGTATAATCAAACTCCTGAAAATATAAAAACAGTATTTCAACTAATGACCGATAATGTGGAGGAACTAGAAGAAGCGTAAGTTTAAAATACTAATCTAGATAAGAAAATATTATTAATGTTAACATATTTCTCTTTAGTTTACAAAGCTGGTCCACCACTGCTGACGTAATCAGTGGTATTTCCAATTATTTAACCACTCAAGAGGAACTGAACATGTTGCTACACTTTACTAATGAAAAGGGTCATCTCTTTGGCTCATCAATTAGGACTTTGGAAAATGCCATTACTTCTACTGAAAACAATCTTAAATGGGCCGGTTCACATTTGGGCAAATTGTTTTCGTATCTCGATGGACGTAATAGTGCAACCACTACTACAGCAGCCCTATTTTTAATACCCCTCTCCTTGATAACATTGCTAATGTTTATGTAAATTAAATTTAATTTTAATAGATTTTTTCCCATACACTCTATTGAAATTGCCGCAATTATGCAAAATTACAGTAATTAAATTAAAACGAAATGTATTATAACGAAGTGCCATATGAATATTTCGTATAACGTAATGAAATTATGCAAATAAAAATGTATTGTAAATTAATACTTAAAATAGTGCCATATTTTTAAAAACTAATAGAAAATGTAAATAAATTATAGCTTAAAGTATTTCAAAATACCATGGTTTGCATTTTTTAGGATCAATATAATTATCATTAAGTATTTTCAAAGGGTTAATTAATAATTTGGATCAAATGAAATATTTTCAGCGTTTACATAATATGTAAATATATTATATTGATTACTAGCTATACCCAGTGTGCTTTGCTACCCTAAAAGGAATATGTATAAATAAATACCAGATTTATTATATGTTACATATAAAAGATGTCAAGCAAATTATTGCAAGTTCGCCAGTTTCTATCTATCGCCAATTTCTATCTATCTACAAAAAATTTGAATAATATAAGAGTTTCCAAGATGCACGAAATTTTGTATTTAATTCATATATGTGGTGCCAAGCCCCCCATTGAAAGTCCGCCCCTTATTCTCTAAATGTTCACATGAATGTCAAAGTTCTTCATGTAAAATTTTAAGATTCTAGCTCTAATAGTTTCTCAGATATACGAATTTAATTCATGTGGGGGCTTCAAGCCCCCCGGATGAAAGTCCGCCCTTTTTCCTCCAAAATATTCAGATGATTATTAAAATAATTTGTTCAAAATTTGAAGAATCTAGTTCTATTAGTTTCCCAGTTAAACGAAATTTTGTATTTAATTCATATGGGAGGTACCAAGTAACCCATTGGAAGTCCGCCCGTTATATTCTAAATGTTCAGGTGAATGTCAAAGTTCTTCAAGTAAAATTTAATGATTCTAGCTCTAATTGTTTCTCAGATATACGAATTTTTCTATTTTATTCATATGGGGGCTCCAAGCCCCCCAGATGAAAGTCCGCTCTTTTTTCCTTAAAAATGTTCAGATGAATATTAAAGTTCTTCGTGCAAAATTTTAAGAATTTAGTTCTATTAGTTTCCCAGATAAACGAATTTTTGTTTTTAATTAATATGGGAGGTGCCGCTCCCCTCATGGGTAGTCCGCCAATTTTTTACCCAAATTTGGGTTTAAACCACAGTCACTACGTGGATCCCGAAAGAACCTCAACCAACTGACCAGCAAGGAAAAGTCCTGCGGGCAACTTGCCACCCGTAGTGTCATGTCAAATTATTCCAAGGAAAGGCCGAGAATACATTTGATCATCACCAGTTTATAGTCCCGGCAGACTAGAGGTATTAGTAGCACCTCGTTTCCCCGGGATATTGCAATAACACCAAGGTAGAGATTTCACCAAGTTAACATGCCCCCGAGGGGACTAGAATAGACAATCGACAAAACCCGCAAGATGGAATAGAATTCATACGGAGACCATGGGATGAATAGTACTGAGTTAATATGTCTTACTACGATCGCGACTGGTCCGTAGTCGGGTTGTATGTATGGCCCATTTGCAGAAAGGGACAATGTTGCTAGATGGATTTAAACTTCCTATTTCCTATGGACTTTTTAGATTTAGTTAGATAAGTTGGGTATTTGATATCGGAAGAATGAACTTATGATAATTATTGATAATGTATTTTTAGCTGGCAAGCTTTAACATTATAACAGCCCATCGGGGCTCTTCTGGTTTTACCCTGTTTTGATGAACCCCAATTTAAAGCTGAATTTAGGATGAGTATAATAAGACCTCACAACTACAGAAGCTTTTTCAATACTAAATTGTTAAGAACGGTAAAGTTAGAGTGAGTCCACTTCCCAAAATCACTTGATTTTAGCTCCCATATAAACTCATGAATTAAACGCGATAAAATTCTACACGAATATGTTTTGTATTTATACAAATCATTCTGCGACACTTTTTCCGAATCGGTCCATTATTGAAAATTCGGCATGCCGATTATAGACTCTAACTGGTTTTTATTTGTATTTATCTGTTTTTGGTTAATTTTTCAGTTATATCCCTTTTATAAATTTGAACAACAATTTGTTATTAATAACATGCACTCGGTACTTGATATTGATGCTAAATCGGTTAGTGAACCTTTGAGATCAATTCTAAATTAAATCGCATCACTTATGAGAAAGGAGCTGCAGTCTTGCGCATGTTTAGCAATGCAATGGGCAAAAATAATCTCAATATGGCCATGAGAGATTATCTTAAAGATACCAATGTCAAAATAAGTTTGTCAAAGCCTAAAAAGATCTCTGGACTTTGGTCTAAATTTAAACAAGGCCAAACGTATTTTCAAGGTTATAATTGTCTTAAAGGTATAAAATTTTAAAAACTGGTAAAGGAAAATAAAACATGTATTCAAATCGGAACTTAGACCTGTCCATTTAAGACTAAAATATTAATTTTTATTAAATTTTATTTATTAAACTTCCAGAAATACTTTTTGAAACTTATCCGACTCAGATTTCCTTTTCTCTCAATCTCTTCCCAGTCAACAATGCAAAAAATTTGCTCCTTATATATCTAAACTGCTAGATATTGCTTATCGAAATTTGGGTTTTGAGAAATCAAATATTTCTATTTTGGATATCTATAATCGACAACAAGTCGTACAATGGTTTAGTAAATATCATTTTAGTGATTGCAACAGACCGTAACCAAAATCTCATTTATCAACAAGTACCAAACCTATTACCGATTTTTAAGAAACTTTATATGTATATTGAATATAGAATCTATATATATTTAATATAGAATAGATTTCGCTACAGCTCCATTATTTTCAGTTGGGTTCAAAAAATATCGGTATTTTTAGAAAGTTAAACACTTTACCACTTTGGCACTATAATTTTTCAATTTATTATATTTTTTTTGTTGCCGTAAACCGCTCTAACAATAATCCATATACCTTTAAGTTTTGAACTTTATTACAATTATAATATTCTAACACATTTGAACAATCACTTATAAAAACATATACCTACTTAGTTAAACTATATTATTCCGAAGTAATGTGTAACATTTTGCAGCACAGTATGTCCTTCTTATAACTAAAATACTTGTACATGAATGTAATGCCATTTTCTTGTACATAATTAGAGAAACTAAGAAGAAGTGAGAACTAAGCAATGATGGTGATTGAAATAGGCACAGTGATTTTAAAGGATTTCAGATAAATTGAGGGAAAAATATCCGACATGATTATTGGGAATTTTCAAGTTAAACTCATTTTGTCCTTCCTTTTGTAATTTGTACAATATAATTTTTCAACCCTATAAAGTATAGATGTATATTCCGAGTCCGTAATATATTGTAAGTTTGTTGAGATCAATTATCTAAAGACACCTGAAATGTTCGGAATCTGAATCTTCAGTAATTGTATCAGTCATGCTTTCGAGAAGTTGTTTATTAAAAATCGCTAACAATCGGTTCATAATTAACGGAGATATGAGCAATTTCTTCAGAAACTATAATCAGCTGTTTCAACAAATTTTGACTCAAGTCTTTTCTTTCGTCCAGGGAATGAAAATTTATTAGAATCGGTTCAAAATTTTATACATGTAGCTCCCATACAAATTAACATACTTATGGTAAATTGATTTATTATAATTAACTCCTTCTAGATTACCTGTATTAATATGTACAAAATTTTACACATACAAATCAAATATCAGTAGAAATCATATGACCAACTAAAACTTTGGAGTTGAAGCAGCGTGTGCTACAGGGATTTGAACGCGCAATAAAGCAAATCTGTCGATAATGCCAAAGCCTCTTCATTTCCCCATGACCGACCATGAGTGGTGAAAAGCCACATTCTGCACGAGGTCTCTGCATAATAAGCATAAAATGGCGGATCTAGAGTGGACGCTCGATAAAAACCCGTAATTCTCGGTTGTCATCCATACCGTGACCATGAGATGGATGGCACTACGTCAGTGTGTCTTATAACGGTGGCCTCCGGACCATGATACTGTCCAGTTGTATTGGTTGCCCATCTATAGTAAGGGGCTCTGCTATAAGATGTTAATTACCCTTCCCCATTAATAAATTCATATTCTATGGAAAATTTGAACATCATTAAACCAAACAAAACTCCAGAAGGGGTCCCTATGGACCTAAAAACCATCAAGCATGACTCCACGGAATCAGCTGCTCCGATGGACATAGACGAAGACTCGGCGTCAGTGAATTTATGTCTCAACTCTGCCGAAGACAATGTCCAAACAGACGAAGAATATGCATTACTGGCGTCTGCGCCTAACACGCAACCATCAACGCCCTTAAGGCTTTACTTTCATATGAAATCAGGTCGGGTGTCGTACTTGACTGTTTGACATCTCTAAATGAACTGGGTAAACATAATAAACTCACACTAAAGTTGGGTACCTGGTCATGAAGGACATTCTGGCAATGAAATAGCAGACTGTCTGGCAAACAGGGGCGCATGGCGACCATTTATTGGACCAGAACCATTCTTTGGTATCCCCAAAGGATACATTAGGGAAAAATGCGATTCGTATGCTGAATCTGAATTTCTACGCCACTGGGAGTCAATATCAGGGCTCAGGCAGGCAAAAATGCTAACAAAAATAAATCCCAAAAGTTACTATCACTCAATAAGAGACTTTATACCGGCGGACACTGAGGACTTAGATACCACCATCACATTCTTGGTAACAATGTGACGAGACTATGTAGATTCTATTAAATTCATGATGAAACCTCAGAACATGTACTTTGCGACTGTCAGCCATTATGGCGTCTCAGAGTGAATATTCTAGGAGGCGCTTTTCTTTCGCCTAATGAAATATTCAATCTCTCACCGTCTAGAACATTAAAATTCATACGTGAACTAAATCTCCAATGATGAACCAAAAGGGCTGCACAAAAGATATTAACTTGGGTCGTAGTGTTTGGTGCCCCCTTAATCAATCAATCAAAACCTGGGTCGCTCCATAATTGACCACAGCTACCACTTAAATTCCATTCCAATAATTAAACTTAACTAATTCATTAACAAATGATCATATCGGAACAAAATATAACATTAATCTGTTATGTACATGCGCAAATTATTTAGCGACATTTTTTTCCGGATCGGCAAATAATTGGCCCTAGAATCCATATAAAGTCCACTTTTGACAATCACTTAATTGTAAATAACTCATGAATTAATAATGATATCGCTACAAATTATTACTACTGTGGTTTGTATATTTTATTGGTTATAGCTCCCATATAAAGCCTTATTCTGAAAATCACTTAATCGTAAATAACATATTAATTCAGAATGATATCGGGATACAATTCTACACGAATATGTTTTATATATATCCAAATCATTCTCTAGCCCCCACTACCTCAATGTCTGGTTATATATAAGATAAAATATAACCTAAGTTATGTTTTTTGTTCAAGAAATTAGATTTATCAAATAAGTTCTTTATTTTTTAACGATATTAAGAGCGATTTTAGACTATATAGCTTTTCGATATAGTCTTGACTAAAGTCTAAATTATATTCCTCACTAAAGCATTAAAAACAATTTTGACTATCAAAACCACTGTGCAGTCACATCAAAAACTTGTAATATGCTTAAAATCACAAAACTCTTGAACACAAGCACTAATAAGGGTGATAATTTTTTATTAATCCAAAAAAACATGATGTCCATTAGTTCTAAGTTTGTTTGGGTTGTTTGTTTCCTTCGTCTACCGTGTAGAGTGAGCGTAGGGATGTGTGTGTGCGAGTGTCCTTTTTAGTCCCTAAACACTTTTAGGATATAAAAGGCTTAAAATGGTCAATGAAGTTTCTTTATTCGTCTCAGATTGTTAGCTGGAAAAGTCAAGTTGTGGTGTGTGTGAGAATTTAAAAAAAAAATACAAACAAAAAACATTGTTATTTAGTTTGAGGACTAAATAAAAATAGAAAATAAAAAACCGGACCAGCAGAAGTAAAACAACATGTTAACAGCTTTTGGTTTAGATGCTTTTGGAAGATTTTTTATTTGTTTCTGCTGCTCCTTGTTTGTGCTCATCCTACAAAATCATGTTATAAAAGTCTCGGGAGACAATGCTGTAGTGACAACAGATAATGGTAATTAGTTTGGAAAACATTTTTATGATTGGTTTTAATTAAAAAAAAAATGGGGTCAATGGTCATTTTTTTCAAGATATTTCCCATATTGGTGATGATTGTCAAGTAACGCCTGTTATACATGTTTTACAATATCCGGGTTGTGTACCCAAACCTATACCCTCTTTTGCTTGTGTAGGACGTTGTGCTAGTTATATACAGGTGAGTTTTTATTATTTAATAACAAACTATATTAGCACAAAATTTTAAACTTTATTCCTTAGGTATCCGGCAGTAAAATTTGGCAAATGGAACGTTCTTGCATGTGTTGTCAGGAATCTGGTGAACGTGAAGCTGCTGTTTCTTTATTCTGTCCCAAGGCCAAACATGGTGAACGTAAATTTAAAAAGGTCTTAACAAAGGCTCCCTTAGAGTGCATGTGCCGTCCCTGCACCTCTATTGAAGAGTCGGGTATTGTACCACAGGAAATTGCTGGCTATTCTGATGAGGGTCCCTTAAATAATCATTTCCGTCGCATTGCTTTGCAGTGAACATTTTATAACTGATGACACTTTTCGTTCTCCTAAAAAATGCCTTAATTAAAACTATTGTTTGTGGATGAGTCTAGATATTTTATTTTTTGAATTATAGAGAAATAAACAACTGTAGAATAATAATAAAATATATTTCATTTACCCATGGAAATTTATCTCAAAGGAATTTTTTTTTTTAAATTTTTGATAAAATTTTTAGAGGTTGTCACGGATTTTTGCTCATATCTCAGTTATTTATGAACCGATTTTGCTGTTTTTTAATGTTTGACAGAATTGTTGAAGATTTGGATCTTGAAGATATCTGGAGTCTTCAGAAAATTTATTTCAACAAACATACAGACAGACAGACGGACATAGCTTTATCGACTCCGCTATCTATAAGGACTCGGAATATATACTTATTAAGGTCGGAAAATTTTAATTATAGAAATTACAAACGGAATGACAATCTTATATATACCCTTCTCACAAATGTGTAGGGTACAACAATTATACCGTAGAAATTACAAACGGTATAACAAACTTACAATATAATAACCCCTCTAGCGAAAATGAAGATATAAAAAGTATAAAAATCGCTTAAGACAAATAATAAAAATGCAAGCGATTTCTATACAAATGGCTAGAGTTATCTATAATTTCATATTTTTTTAGAATTCCATATTGCAATACATTTAAAAAATATAATTTTAGTTTTGAATAAGGAAGGAAATTAATTTCATTACCATAAAGTAACTTTGTTATCATTGGTAAAGCAGAGCAATCACTATATTATCAACATAACTTATTTGTTGGTAATAGTGTGCCTAAAAAATAACGGTAAAAGTGTTTGTTTACCTTAAACGCTTATTCCCTTATTCAAAAACAACATTTTTATTTTATAAAAGGTTTATAAAACAAAATTTCCATACAAAATATAATTTATAAACCGTTTGTTTGTGAGTAAGGGGGTTAAACTAAAAAGAAAAAGAAGTACGAAAAGCCATTTTACAAAATGTACAATGAGAGCTTACCTATTTTGGATTCAATAAGTAGTTTTCCATATGTAATAGTGCTGCCATCTATGTTTTAAATAAATAAAATGTAGAAAAATTTAACAACCCTGTTTCGAGTGTGTTCAGTGAAACTCCCCTATAAGAACAGTGACAGTCATTTGACCGGTCAATTGACTGTCACTACTGAGAATATACCCATCATTGCGTAGAACAAAGCTCCCATCACTTTCTTAAGGGCAATATGTAAAAAGTGATGGAAACATTTGTGTACATGTGATGTTGCATCACCCTCGCACTTATGAATTCTATCGACTTTAAAACATATATTTGAGCTGCTCACTCTTTTGTTGTTTACTAATCATGGATGATATAAATATTAGTCATGATTGACTAATCATGCTTGATGGATATATCCATCACAGTTAACAAATAAAAAAATGATACATTAATCGGTCATTGTTGACTAATCACACTTGATGAATATATCCGTCAAATCTGACGGCTATACCAATTTATAATAAAACACAATTTATTGATATTTTAATATATATATATTGTTAATTTTATTAATATAGTAATCATATACATAAATTACCAGTCTTTTCACCATTTTACATATCTCGCAGAATCTTAAGTCCTCTGATGCTCCTATTAATTTGTGGAAATAAGTTGTCTGTAAAGAAATGCATAAGTATTCATAAATATCGAAATATAAAAATCATAAGTACATATTTATGTTACCATTGATTGATTAAACTCCGAATTGTTTATCTTCTGATCCACTTCCTGAACTTTTTTAAAATTTAGTTTATAATAATTCTCTTTATTTTTAATAATTTAAAGACTTTGTAATTTTTTTATTTTTTCGCTTCTTGATCTTTGGCTTTCGCAGAAACAATTAATTTGTAACGACGAAAAATACAACTCTGTAACACAGTGACAGTCATTTGAGCGGTCATTTGGCTGTCATTGTTGATCAAAATATAAATTTTAATACATTTTAATCAAAATGTAGTTGTTTCATTCTTTCATATGTAAATTCAACCCTATACCACACATTGGGTCCAGTAACGGTCATTTTACCGGTCATTTGACTGTCATTGTTGATGGAATCATCCATTAAATTTTTTTTTCGACAATTCTATAAAAAAAATGTTGCGTGTGTGTTAGTAAAATCATTTTGTATGTGTTAGTTTCGGTCATTCATTTCTTATAGGGTCTCTTCATATGTTTTCTACAAGTGTTGCCACTACACTAAAAGTATTTTTTTGATTTGCCGTTTTGAAAAAGTCACAAAACTGACATTAAAACAAATGCTTTTTGTGGTAAAAGAACTATTTAAACCATATTTTTGCTACTAAGAATTGTATATAAATAATTTACAGTAATAATGCTAAAGTTATTAAAACATAAATTAGGAATCGATATACATTATACAAACAATGGCAACACTGTTGTTAAACAACCGTGTGTTTGTTTGTATTTATTTTTCGCAAACAAATAAAAAAAATTTGTTGTTTTTTCATCATTTGTTTATCAATCGTGAATGAAAACGGACGTGTTCGAATAAAACAACAATAAAATCGAAACAGTTTCGTTTAATCATAAAGAAAAAAGTGCAAGAAGCATAATAAGAAAAAATATAAACAAATCCAGCGGCTTTTTATTTAAAGTAAATATTTTTAGCAGCAGTGTTTGTAAGCGCTGCTGCAAGCGGGTGTTTTTTTTCGTCGTGCAGTCAATCCCAGTCGTAGTCGTCGCTGTTTTTATGTCTTGTGCATAGTTTTTTTTTCTTCTCTGCTGTTGTTGTTTTAGCCGGAGTTCATGTGAATGTGACATTTACTATAAAATAAATCAAGAAATTACAAAAACAAGCAAAAAAATTAAAATAAAACCAAAAAAAAGAATTCAGTTTAATGTATATTTGTTAGTGTAATTACATATTCTTTTGAGCATTATTATTGTTGTTGTTATTATTCCAATTTCATTGAATGAATTATTAAAGAAAAAAGGTGGTGGTGTGTGAAAAAACTTTTTGTTTCTTATCATCTGAGGGGCTGGAAAATATTACAGCTGTCGTAAATAGAGCAATAACTATTGTTAGTTCCATGCAGTCGCTGCACTGAAAGTAAAGACAGTAAAGTTGTTGTTGGCTTAAACGCATGTTTAGTAAAAATTTTGAAAAAATATTAGAAAAATATTAAATATAAACAAGTTTATTCCCTAAAGCACAAAATAATGATAATAACAAATAAATCTCACAAAAATCTCCTCGGTATATTCCGGTAATTGTATTGTTTCTATAAATAAATATTCTAAAAAGCTTTTAAAAATCTCGAAAAAAATAAAACAAAAGAAAAGAACCAGAAAATGTGCCAACAACTTTACCTGCCTCATCAAATACAACAACAGCAAGTAACAGAGAACTCGACACCACCACCACCTAACGCTACTCTAGGCCAGATAAAACAGGTTCTACTTTGCCGCAGTAATCAAGACCAGCATTACTACAGTAATCGTTCTCGTCATCAGCAGCGTCATCATGTACAAATGTTACACAAATCTCGAGAGTTAATATCATCAAATGACCAACAACATTATCATCGCAACCACCTCCTCCTACGCATATTTTCATTGAGGAATAACCGTAACATGATAGTACCTTTTCGTCAAACGTATCATTTGTCATTTATGTTGTTGTCCACCAGTGTTTTGCTACTGCTGTTGAATTCAGTTCATGTTGTCCAGTCACACAACTGTCAACATCTTCATCCCAAGGCTCATGAGGTATGTGTTTGTTAAATATCTACAGTGTCTCTCATAAGTATTCGAATTTAGGTAAACTATGAAAAGAAACCAAATTTAATAATATATTTTGTGTGGAAAATAAATAAATTAATTTGTTATATTGTCTAGATAGTCCTTATGTTTGATATCACGCTTTTTAAAACTTGAAAAATTTGCCTTGACTTAAATTAATTGTGCTTTTTTAAAAAAAGTCCATGAAATTGCCTCACAAAAGTATGCGAATTTTTCCTGTATTTCATATTTGATCATATTATACGATACACAAATTTTAGAATCGCATGGTTTTATGCTTAATATTGTTTTAAGGGGTTACTATCAACCGCATGGATATATTTTTGACCCATTTGGTCCACAATTTTGAGGGATTTGTACCCTCTTTTCATGTAATATCATTAAAATGGCGATTTTTGGCTATATTTGTAATGTTTTCACCCTTTTTCCAGAGATAAAACCAAAATTTAATATTGGAATGTAATAGAACCCATAGGATATCTAAAAATAATATTTTTTGTTAAAGGGTCCATACTTAATCGTTCCAAGATGTATTTTTGGTATCGTTTTTCAGTTTCTAATTGAATTATCTGGATCATAAGTCCCTTTTCGTACCTCTAGGGACCATATTTTCCGACAAAGTTGTCTAGTGTATATTCATGTACATATTGGCACTAATGTATTTTAAATTTTCAATATATTATAGCGGTATACAACCCCAAATCATGCCTTAACAAAACGTCATCCTATATAGTAGATTTCAGTTTTTACTACTCGTAACTTTCACGCTTATGTTGCCCGTTACAATAACACTGTAAGTTCTAAATTTTGGTTTTAATTTGATCATAGTAAATAATATTTAAACACATATCAACATTTTTGATGTGATCATAATGATATCGTGCCATGCAGCATGGAGGCCATTGGTATATAAAAATAATGATTTTACTATTTTGAATGGTGCTTCTTCGAGGCATGTTTTGGAGTTGTACACTTCCACAACACATTGAAAACTTAAAATGTATAAAAGCTGATATCTAAAAGAATATATACCAGAAAACTTTCCCCGAAAATAGTTGATCCTAGTATTATAAAAATGGACTTAAGTTCCAATATATTGAATTAGCGACAGAAGAATGATCCGAATAATTTATCTTGGAACGTTTAAATACAGATTCTTGTAACAAAAATATTATTTTTAGATACCCCAAGGGGTCTTTTAAGTCCCAATATCAAATTTTTGTTTTATCTCTGGAAAAAAGGATACAAATTTACAATTATGGCCAAAAATCGCCATTTTAATGATATTACATGAAAAGAGGATACAAATTCCCCAAAATTGTGGACCAAATGGGCCAAAAATATACCCTTTCCGTGGATAGTAACCCCTTAAAACAATATTACGCATAAAAACCATTCGATTCTAAAATTTGTGTTGCGTTTAATATGATCAAATATGAAATACAGGAAAAATTCGTATACTTTTGTGAGGCAATTTCATGGACTTTTTTTAAAAAAGCACAATTAATTTAAGTCAATGCAAATTTTTCAAGTTTTAAAAAGCGTGATATCGAACATAAGGACTATCTAGACAATATAACAAATTAATTTATTTATTTTGCACACAAAATATATTATTAAATTTGGTTTCTTTTTATAGTTTACCCAAATTCGAATAATTATGAGAGACACTGTATATGTGTTTTTTAAATA